>NW_007253877.1:1683-13082 GCF_000164805.1 Carlito syrichta | reverse complement strand
TAATTATAGCTTTTGTTTAATCCTAAATTTCAATATTTGAGGATATTGGGTGAGATTTTGTTATGATTAAGACTGAGTCATTTTCTGAAACAGAAAAGAGCGATCAACAAATTCATTTATTTTTATTTCAGTTTATATTTATAGTCAAGACCATTTTTTTATGCCCAGTTCATTTTGCCTTTATGAAAAGTTACCAAATATATTTACAGAATTTGACTCCCTTCTAGGAAATAGCACTTGAGAGTCTAAAATATATTTATGATTTACAAACAAACTTTCTTTTCTCAGTGGTCACAACAATTTCCTTAAGAATTTGGAAGATAAACTTGGAACGATTCGTTAATTTATTCAACCAATATTTGCTACATGCCTATTAGGCACCATCAGGTCTGTATTCAAATCTCAGCACTGAACTTCTCGGCTCTCTGATATTTGTGCCTGTTTTCTTCTTAAACTTTTTTACCAATGTGTCATTTACTTTCTGTATTTCTACTTATAATTTATGAACTTGCTAATTGTTGATTCGTGCATGACAATTGTGAAATTTGTAATTTTAGTTTGACATATCTATTAGTAAGATATACTACCTATTTTTATGATTTATTGTACTGTGCTGCACTCATAGATATTTAGTGTAGCTCTTTTTCAGGTGACAGGTCAATTTATTACAGAAACAGAATAAGTATAGATAAATTGTTTAAAAGATAAAATATCTTGGCGACTACCTAGTCAGAGCTTTCATTTTTAGACTTTACATAATCATTAATAGTGAATCTATAAAAAATAGAGGTATATGGTGAAAGGCCCCAGCCAGCCACGAGGAACCCGCCCCCTCCAAAGGCTAAGCCTGGGCGTGGCCCCCACCTAAAATGGCACTCCCGCCTAAGAAGGTGCCCAGACAAACTAACATGGAGGCTCGGACAAGGCTCTCTGGGTTCTTCTTCCACAACAAAGCCCACCGTTCCCGCGCCCGCGAAACCCCCTGCCAATCCCAAAAATACCTCACCTGCCGACCAACAGGTAATCGACAGGTCGCTTTAAATTTCTATAAAACCTGCCACACCCCTGCCTCCATGCTGCAGTCTGATTCTCAGGTTCTGTAGCCACCGCGCTCACCCCCATTAAATCTCTTGGCCTCAAAGGGTGTTGAGCCACCGTCTTTCATATGGGACATAATGCTTGGGTGAATTTATAATACTTTGAGTCAAAATTACACCGTGAGTACTTTTCTTGAATTGCCAGATAAAAAGTGCATGTTCAAGAATGTAGCAGGATGATTTTAATGTGAAATATCTAATTTTGGCCAGGCTCGGTGCTCAGCCTGTAATCCCAGCACTTTGGGAGGCCGAGGTGAGTGGATTGCCTGAGCCCGCGGGTTCGAGACACACCTGGGCAACTTGGTGAGACCTCATCTCTACAACAAATCAAAAACTAGCCGGGCGTGGTAGTGCGCGCCTGTAGTTCCAGCTACTTGGAAGGCTGAGGCGGAAGGATCGCCGGAGCCCAGCAGCTCGAGGCTGCGGTGGCCGGGAGCAGCCACTGCACTTCAGTCTGGATGACAGAGTGAGACTCCAATAAAAAAAAAAAAAAATCTAATTTTGCCTTTGATTTTAAATTTTAAAAAATCTTTAAAATTTTTATCTCCATTACTGACTAGTAGGTGATTTTTATTTAAATTTTACATAGCAGAGGTGGATCTAATAGTTTGCTTTAATGCACTTAGAGTTCAGGGAACTTAAGCTTTTTCCCTGTAGGAGCCTAAAATGTAGTCAGATTAGAAGAGAAAAAGTGGTATAAGCTTTGAACAGAGAAATCATTTCCTTCTAAACACTGGAGATACAAAATTGATATCAAGCCTTTATTTTTAAAAAGAATAGTTAAAAGTCATTGTTCCAGAGTAAGACTTAGAAAACAATGCTTATACTGTTTTCAGGCTCTGCTGTTTGCTAGTTTTGTGTTTGTTTTATGCTCGGGAAATATTTCAGCCACTCTAATGATGCTTACCATGCATGATTATTTTTCATTAGAGAACTGTTAATTGACTCAAATATTGGGCAAGAGAATAGTGCCAATTTTGTTTACATTGAAATGGCATAGTTATGGCAAATTTGAAATTAGTTTTGTCTTTCAGTATTGTGTACTTAAGAATAGTTTTGGAAATGCTGCTCTAATTCACTCACATAATATGAATAAGTGAGTTAACTTATGTAGAAATTGTGATTTCCAGGATTTTTTGTTTGTTTGTTTTGAGTTGGAGTCTCACTCTGTCACCCAGACTGGAGTGCAGTGGCCGCTCCCGGCCACCGCAGCCTCGACCTGCTGGGCTCTGGCGACCCTTCTGCCTCAGCCTTCCAAGTAGCCGGAACTATAGGCGTGCGCTACCACGCCCGGCTAGTTTTTTTATTTATTGTAGAGATGAGGTCTCGCCAAGTTGCCCAGGCGGGTCTCGAACCCGCGGGTTTAGGCAATCCACTCACCTCGGCCTCCCAAAGGCGAGGGATTACAGGCTGAGCCCCCGAGCCCGGCTGATTTCCAGGATATTTTGCACTATATTGCAAAGATTAATATGGCTTTTAAAAGGAGTTTTGAATAACCTGTATGTATTTTCTAGGGTATACCTAAGATCACATCCAGTTAACAATATCTGCCTTTATTCCATATTTGTTTTTTGCTATTAACATTCTGTAAATATACCTGCATATCAGCTTCATCACATGCCCTCTGCCTTCTGATGAAGTTCAGGATAGACCTTAGAATCTTCCATGCATTCGAGGACTAATCTCTCTCAATTTCTCTCTCTTTGTAGTGCTCCCTCTCTCTTTCTCCCTCTCTGTTTCTATCTCTCTTTCTCTATATATGTGCGTTACTTATACTTATGACATATGTATATATTCTTTGATATTTCTTGTTTTGTGATAGTTATATTTTTTCCATAGGAAAAAATACCTTCAATTAATTGATAGTTTTGAACCCAATTTTAACAATTAATTTAAAATATTTTCCAGGTAATTATTATTAGAAATACTTGATCTTTTATTAGTATTGTTTTTTGAGTCAAGGTCTCTCTGTCACCCAGACTGGAGTGCAGTGGTACGATCACTGCTCGCTGTAGCCTTAAACTCTTGGACTCAAAAAATCCTCCCTCAGCATCCTGAGTAGCTAGGGCTACAGGAATGTGCCATTACTCCCAGGGTCCAAGCAATCCTTCCTCCTTGACCTCCCAAGGGCCTGGGATTACTAGCATGAGCCATCACATCCTACAGACCTTCTCTTCCCCCAAATTTTAAAGACATTTTCAGACTTTTATTTATATCTCCGAAGGAAAAGAAAAATAGTAGGCAAGATCTTCTACCCACATTCTTGGTTATTGGCTTTAATGTTGGGAATCCTTTTCTAGGCTTCTGAAGTAGAATACAGGCAAATGTGCGGTTAACTACTGCCAGCAGATAAATTCACTATTTAGAAAGTAGATACTACTGATAAGTACTGTGAAGTGAGAATTGTATATAAATACAGTGTTTTCCTGGTATTGTAGAGCTTTTTCTTAGTATTTTCAGATGTTAGAGTTGGTCTGTTTCCTGAAACCTCACCCACAAGTCTCCCAAGAACTTAAGGAATCTTAACAAACTTTGCAAGAGCTACCAACAAAAAGCAAAATTAACTGATGTGGGCTCAATCTTTAGCCTACTCTCTTGTAGAATAAAGAGAAACATTTAAGAGCAGAAATAATCTGGTAACTGAATTATTAATATGTACTATTTCATGAAACAATAGCTTGTTCTCACTTGGTTTGTAAGAGGTACTAATTGGTTTCTCATGAGGTAATATCAATCTTAAACAGTATTTTAGTTAGAAAAAAAATCAAACAGAACATCTGTGCTATGGTAGGAAGCCTGAAAATTTGGGATGAAAAAATTGAAATAAGAGAATAAACTTGATTTTAGTGTCTCAATTTTTCTCATAACGATGAATAAACATCAAGAGAGTACCATGTTTTAACATAAAATTTTAACAGCGAATATGTTCATTTACCCAGCTTCAACCTAGATGAGTTAACACATATGTTTGTAAGTAGTTATAAGAGTTTTTTCCAAAGAACAGAGTATTTCACAAAGTGTCTTTAAAGATGAAAGTGCTTATTATCTCTGTGATTTATTTTAATTTTTTTTTGCTTTCAGGAATTGTGTGGTAATACAGAATTTTGGTTGATGACTGACCTTGTCTACTACCTCCTCGAGGATGTGCATTATTATAGTCATAAATATGTCCACCAACGTAAATGCTGGTCATTATTGGTAATACGCGTAAATAAAGAGAAAGTTTGGCTTATTGGAAAGAATAATTGTACAACTGACTTAACTTTGAGGCAATTTATCTCTATGGTATGTATGCTAATTAAATACAATTAGTACGAAGATTTTGTTTATGCAGAGTAGTCTTTCAGAATACAGTTTGAAAGAATTGTAAGGGGTCATATTTAAGAAAATAAACTTTATTTGCTATTATATAAATGTCATCTGAAATGGCAGAAGTCTACTGATATTTCAGATTTATAAAGTAGTATTATTTTGTAATAAAAATGGCTATTGCCATTTTTTATATATGAAACATTTAAAATTTTTTAATTTAAAATTTTACAAATTATTATTTTTGTTTTAATGCATCATCATGACTCTGGATATATAGGAGAAAAGCCTTTAAACTTCTTAACAGAGAAACAATAAGAGCTCTTATATTGCTAATAATATCTCTAATCCTTTTAAAGGGAAGAGCTACTAAATTTGTAACATCTGAGTTATCATAGGCTTAATTGCTTACATTAATTAGACTAGGAGATTTATGATAAATTTGGAAAAAATTTTTCTTGAGTAGCACAACTGAGGCTTTAAAGAGCAATGCTTAAGACTTGATGTAATAAATCTTTCATTGGGACTTTCTTATTTAATGAGTTTTTTTCTTTAGTCAATGATTTCCTGTTGAGTTGTCATATACATTTGTAATCTTTTCCCCCTTCTTTTCATTTTGAAAAATGTAACTGTTTAAACTGTGACTCTGCAAATAAAGGAATTCTGATATGATCCAGTTGATTTTAATAAATGTCTATTGAATAACACGTGTTCTTTTTGTAGTTGTGTCCTTTGTTAGCAGTAGGTAACAGAGATCCATCTCAAATTAACTTGAGTAGAACATGATATTTCTGTGTAATTCTGATGTACGAAGGAGACAATATTTAGAGAGGAGGAGTAGAGGAGAGGGGTACTAACTAGTGTGAGAGAATTGATGTATAGTAAGACTGTGTGAGCCGGGCTCGGTGGCTCAGCCTGTAATCCTGCGCCTTGGGAGGCTGAGGTGAGTGTATTGCCTGAGCCCGAGGGTTCGAGACCCGCCTGGGCAACTTGGTGAGACCTCATCTCTACAATAAATCAAAAAATTAGCCGGGCGTGGTAGCGTGCGCCTGTAGTTCCAGCTACTTGGAAGGCTGAGGCGGAAGGATCGCTGGAGCCCAGCAGGTCGAGGCTGCGGTGACCGGGAGCGGCCACTGCACTCCAGTCTGGGCGACAGAGTGAGACTCCAACTCAAAAAAAAGGAAGAAAGAAAGAAAAAGAAAGACTGTATGAAGGTGATTCTTAGACCAAGTCACAGAGAATAAGGATGCGTTAGGCAGACAGAAAAGGGAACAGCTCCAGACAGAGGAGGTGGGAAGAGCAGAGGCAAAAATCCATGAAAATGGTTTAGCAGAGTGACTTGTGGATTTTAGAACTACAGAGATGTTTCTCCTTTCTGTCTCCATGTTTATGTCATAAACATTAGTAATTCCATATAGGAATTTAAGAGCTGTAGCTAGACTAATTCTTTCAGAAAACTTTCATTATTTTTCTTTCTTGTTCCATTTGTCCAGATCTAACCAACATGTAATTGGAATCACAAGGAGTAGGTTGTGCTTTTTATTTCATATTTTTATTTAATTTCCAAACATGTAAATTCTAATAAAAGAGTTATCTTTTTCACAGTATTAAGTATATTTCGAGGGGTTTTGATTTGGCTAGGAGTCTTGTCTCTTGATGCTGGCTTATTTTTCATATATAAAAGACAGATATGTTAAATAGCTCTTTCTATTCCTACCTGGTGATAAGTAACCATGCTAGTATTAACAATTCTTGTGAATAGCATTGAAAAGTAAATACTTTCTATACATATGGAAATTATATTTTTTTCTATGCATCACTGAGTTACTTAAGATTATATATATGGTTATATGATGGGAGTTATTTACTGACCATTATTGATGAAAGATTTAAATGTATACTGAGAATTTTGAAAAATAAGAATTTAAGATATACAAGCATAGCAAATTACTCTATTATAAAGAGGACCTACAATGAAAAGATATATAATTTATTGCCTTGTATTCTTTTCTTCTTTTTTTGTTTTACTTAACAATTCTGTAAAATACATCTATTTTAAAATGAGTTTCTTATTGATGTTTAATTTATTTGAAACCAATGATTCAACTTTATTTTTGAAATATTTGACAACAGCAGCCATTTAAAACTTATTAATTTGATATAGGGACTTTATAAAGCTTCACATTCATAAATGAGTTTAGTAGGTCTGGACTACCTTAGCATTCCAGGGTTGGGTCTGAGGTTATTACCTTAAAGACCACAGTAAGCAATAACTGTCTTTCTGCCCCTTTTTAGTTTTGGGCTCCACTCTGTGTTTTCTGTAGTGTTAAGCTTCAAGTGCCATGAATATTTCGTTATTTCCCTTTACCTGTTGAATCTCCAGTTTCCTTTTTAATGACACCTGAAGTTAACTCTCTTTCTGTTTCTCGCATTTCCATTTGTAATTTTCACTTCTGAGATTCACATCACTTTGTATTGTAACCGATCTCTGTCTGATATCCACTCCTTGTTCCTCTTTTCTGTAGTATTTTTCAGATGTCCACACAACTCAGGGGAAGGCAATCCCACTCTTCATTCAAGTGAAATTTAGACTATGTTAAGTTAATAATCATGGTGTTTCTCTTTCCCCTGACAGTGACCGGGTTTTGAAGGGGGTGCTACTTCATTGTCCCAGTTATAGATAATCCTATGAAATGGGAGGAGTAGGGGGTGATGGGGTAGAAAATATTTCTTTACACTTAGCAAGGGAACATTGAATGAGAGAGCACAAGTCAGACCTTGTTATTGGTCCTGTCTGGAATTGATGCTTCACATTGCTACCAGGGATCATATTTGTCACGAGAAGTTCCAGCTTGAGGGCAAAACAAATACACTAAAGATGACAGAAAAAAATGTAAAGAATTTGGGTATTTGATGGAATTTTTGGGCCCCTGAATCAATCTACTATATTTCTGGACTTACTGTTGTGTGAGATAGTGAATTTCTTAACTTATCAAACCACCTTGGATAGAATTTCCAGTTACTTAAAATAGCAAGTATCCTAATTACAGCAGTTACTAAATGATATTTTAATTTTGTAAATAAACATTTTAGAAGTAGTAATAGACTACATGGCTTTTGTAAACTTTGGGTATGGTTAGTACTATTAGTTTATAAAATGTATTACTATATTCAAGTCACCATATATTATTGTTTTTAATAGAATATGAGAGGATACCCAAAAAAACCCAGAATTTATTTATCAATTACTGTATTTATTCTTACATGTATAAACTTCAGCCACCTTCAAAGTACTCTCTGATACAATACACCTATCAAGATGCTTTTTCCACTGCTCAAAACAGTTTTTGAACTCGTCAATTTTGGTGCCTTTCAGTGTCAGCAAAACAATTCCCTTTGATGACTTTTTTTTTTTAATCTGGGGAAACAAAAAAAAAATGTTGCTCTGGGTGAGATCCTGTGAATTGGGAGGGTGGGCATGAGGGTCATGCAGTTTTTGGTCAAAAACTGTTAAACACTCAGCAGGTATGTTGTCGTGGTGGAAGAACCAGTCAGCTGTTTGCCACAACTTGGGATGTTTCTTTTGCAATGCCACCTCTCAACACTAGCTGGTACATTGATGCCAATGGATTCCTAGAACAATTACTTAGCTAGGGAAGCCTATACTACAAGGGATCTATCGTCCAATAGATAGGTCTGGTTTTTTGGGGTGTCTTCCAGTACATCAGTCATCTTATAACTAAATTTATTCAAAGGTGAATAAATCAAGCAGGAGTGGAGGCAAGCGAAACTAAGAATAATTTGACAGGCTCAGAAAATAGACAACTCAATAAAATATAAAATAATTTGAAATACACGTGTAATCGGTTCACAAAATGACACCACTGTTTATTGGCTATGCGGTAACTTAAGTGCACTGGATATGTTAAATTCACATAAAGAAACATTAAATGGGCTGGGCTCAGTGGCTCAGCCTGTAATCCCGCGCTTTGGGAGGCCGAGGTGAGTGAATTGCTTGAACCTGCGGGTTCGAGATCCACCTGGGCAACTTGGCGAGACTTCATCTCTACAATAAATCAAAAATTAGCCGGGCATGGTAGCACGTGCCTGTAGTTCCAACTACTTGGAAGGCTGAGGCGGAAGGATCGCTGGAGTCCAGCAGGTCGAGGCTGCGGTGGCCAGGAGCGGCCACTGCACTCCAGTCTGGGCGACAGAGTGAGACTCCAACTCAAAAAAAAAAAAAAAAAATTAAATGAATCTCAGTGCTGGGTCTGAGTAATTAGAAACTTGCAGTATTATGCTAAGAGTAAGCTGTAGGCCAGGCTTGGTGGCTCAGCCTGTAATTCCAGCACTTTGAGAGGCCGAGGCGAGTGGATTGCCTGAGCCCACTAAGTCGAGACCAGCCCAGGCAACTTGGCGAGACCTTGTCTCTACAATAAATCAAAAAATTAGCCAGGCGTGGTAAGGCATGCCTGTAGTTCCAGCTACTTGGAAAGCTGAGGCAGAAGGATCACTGGAGCCCAGCAAGTAAACGCTGAGGTAGTCGTGAGTGTGTCACTGCACTCCAGCCTGGGCGACACAGTGAGACTCCAACTCAAAAAAAAAAGAGTAAGCTACAGCTATTTAAATGTAAAATATAAAGGTGACAAAGTATAATAAAAAAAACTGTGAACTGTAGATGCATTCACATTTGCAGAGGTATAAAAGAATGGAGACATATAGTATGTTTTTAAGTAAGAGCTAGTGATAAAGATTTTCTTCGTGGCCAAATCCTCTTCAGACTATTCTGAATTTTTTTCTCAACTAGACCTTGACTTTTGAACTTCTGTGTTTGTGTCTGCATTGTCCAAATTCAGCAAGAATTCTGCTAAGTAGGGTTAGCCATTCTCAATATCTGATCACTCTGTATCTAAATGGATTCTTCACTTTCCACTATTTTCCAGGTGATGTCTGAGTACCCTAACTTGAATTCAGCAAGAATTTTGTTAGGTCGGTTTAGACAGAATTCTCTTTTACTTTATCTGTGATGCTTCCTCTTAGTAATTTTTCTAACATCTTGCTCTTCATTCTCACTTTTCCTTGTTGTATTTGAAGTTGCACTTAATCTCTCTCTTCCACTGCAAAACCCCATTGCAGGGAGTCCTGCGCTTATTGTGATGGTCCTCAGTAAAGTCTGCCTTACTGGTTTCTTTTCTTTCTTTCTTTCTTTTTTGCGTCGGAGTTTTATTCTGTCACCCAGGCTGGAGTGCAGCAGTGGTGTCATCACGGCTCACCATATACTTGAACTCCTGGGCCCAGGCGATCTTCCTGAATAGCTGGAATTATAGACACATGCCATCATACATGGCTAATTTTTTTGAATTTTTGTGGAGACAAGGTCTTCTTATATTGCCCAGGCTGGTCTCAAACTCCTGGGCTCAAACAATTCTCCTGCCTCGACCTCTCAAAGTGCTAGAATTACAAATGTGAGCCACTGCGCCCAGCCTGTCTTACTGTTCTTTAACAAGTGTCTTGAATAATTTTTTCTTTAACAATAATTTTATGAAACTGTAGTTTACTAGATTCTAGTTTACTAGAATCATTAGCAATTCACTTATTTTCTGCCACTAACTTCCTGACTTAACTTTGATGATGGTCTAGCATTATGAATATTGTTTTTTGGAATGTGCTCCATCAAAGTATGGAGATGTACATGTGACTCTTCTTGCTCTGAAGTGGGTAGATGTCAACTCCCACATCTGGGAAATTATAAGAACAAGAATGACATATATTTTAGGGTGGTATCACCCTTTTTAGCTGAAATAGTTAACCAAGTAGTTCACACAGGAGGTAGAGGCAAGCAGAGTCGGAACTAGCCTAACAGACTCGAAGAACAGGCAAGTGTCACAATGGGTAGGTTGTCGGGCACCAGGACGTGTGAGAAGTAGAAAGCAGGAGGTTGTGTAGCTGGTATAGATGAAGAACAGCTGGGGAAACTATAGGTGAGAATGTTACACATGCTGAAAGCCTGCAGTAAAGCCCTGTGGCAAGCCTGATGAATTAGAACTGGTATCCCTGGATGTTGAAAGCATGTAGATGGGTTGGAGGAGGACATAGCCAATGACTTTAACACCTAAGCAACGTGAAAGAGACACTTCATTTGAAGTAACAAGCCTCCTACCTCACTGCCATTGAGTTGTACATATTCGTTCTTTGCATAGTAATACAGTCAACATGCTTGAGATGCTTCCTTTATGAGATCATGACCTCATTCAGAGCTCCCAAGGAAGACACCACTAGGAATGCTAGGCTAGGGAGACCAGAGAATAGAGCCTGCTCCAAATTTCAGCCGGTTATTGTTCTTTTAGAAGTTGTTGTTGTTTTTGAGTAGGAGTCTCACTCTGTCGCCCAGACTGGAGTGCACCCGGCCACTGCAGCTTCGACCTGCTGGGCTCCGGCGATCCTTCCGCCTCAGCCTTCTGAGTAACCGAAATTACAGGCATGCGCTACGATGCCCGGCTGATTTTTTTATTTATAGTAGAGATGACGTCTCACCAAGTTACCCAGGCGCATCTCGAACCCGCGGGCTCAGGCAATCCACTCACCTCAGCCTCCCAAAAGCGCAGGATTACAGGCTGAGCCACCGAGCCCGGCTTTTTAGAAGTTGTTTAGGGGTTGTACCAGGGCCTCCTTTTGCCCCTACAGAATAAGAGTGCCCTCTGGTGACCTTTTCTTTGTTTAAAAGGGAGCCACATTCTTACGAATTTTTGAATGCAAATAATTGCCTCCTAATGCCAAAATTATCATAAAAGAACTCCACTTATCTATTTTGGAAATTTTAGTAGGAAATATAACTTGGATCATAGCCAATATACAATGAGGAAGAAGCCGGGCTCGGTGGCTCAGCCTGTAATCCCGCGTCTTTGGGAGGCTGAGGTGAGTGGATTGACTGAGCCCGCGGGTTCGAGACCCACCTGGGCAGCGAGACCTCATCTCTACAGTAAATCAAAAAAT
>NW_007253877.1:0-1663 GCF_000164805.1 Carlito syrichta | reverse complement strand
GGCCACTGCACTCCAGTCTGGGCGACAGGGTGAGACTCCAACTCAAAAAAAATAAATAAATAAAAAGAGGGAGAGGAAAAGTATCCAGATAATTCAATTGTCAACTCCCACTTTGCTGAAATAACCAGATAAAATAAAAATAGCACCCCCTCCCAATTTCCAATTTCTCTCTCTCTCTCTCTCTCTCTCTCTCTCTCTGTCTATGTCTCTGTCTCAGGATCTTCATAGCATCTGCACCCTTTTCTGAATCTATTTTCTTAGACCCGTGAGTTCACACCAAAAAGGATTTTTTTGAACAAGGGAGTAAAGATAACAAGACTAGCCCTTACAGAGTGTTCACTATATTCTAAGCATTGTGCATGTTTTTGAGATTTACAAATGATAAAGGACGTATCAGGCCTTAGGGCAGTCTAAGTTTTCGGTAGTTAAAAAAAAAAAATCCTAAAACTCATTACTTATTCAAAATACTATACTCAAAGTCATCCTAATTTTAGCAGTTGATTTTATCTTTTTGGTTTTTAGTAAGTTAAACTGTTCGACATTTGATCTCTTGTGATATTTGTAGCTTGGATATTATAAGAAGGTTCTCTTGGCAGATTTGACATAGTCCACTTGTCCAGTTGTTAGGATAGACTTCTTGGTGGATGGCAATGAGGATGTGGAGAGAGTGATTCTTGCACATAGGTAGGAGGAGAGGATGAATAAATACATAATTTTTAATAAATAATTTCTGCAGTGTTTTGGGGTCCCTCCTTATACATACATGTGTATAAGTATCACCAGCCCAGGTCCAATTTCTTAGCTCCAGGCCTACTGGACTTGTATACTGAAATGTATCCAAAAATTGAAATAAGTATTTTCTGTTTTAGTTACAGAATTAAGAGACTGAAAATAGAGCTAGAGAACACAGTGAAAGGGAAAGAGGGACTAGAATTGCTGAAGATGAGGCCAGTGAGGCAGGGATCCATCTTGTAGGACTTTCTAATCCAAAGTTTGTGCTTCATTCTAAGAGCATTTGCAAACACTTGAAGGATTATAATGGGATTGGTGACAAGATGTGTCATTATTTGCATTTTAGAAAGAGCTAAGCTGATGCTCTTCCAATATGCCTAGGCATAAAATGCAGAAGCCTCATTTAGAGGGATGACAATGAGAAATGATTTTATGTCAGAGAATTTAGAAGAAAATAACATTTTGTGTTTTCTGTATGTTTGATGATACATCAATAATTATGGGAGGTGTAATGTTGATTCTGAGGTTTCTAGCTTTGGCAACTTGGGTTTTTTTTGGTCATTCATCAAGAATATATACAGTAGAAGCAGAATTATTGAAGGAAAATACTTATTTCAATTTTTGGATACATTTCAGTATACAAGTCCAGTAAGCCTGGAGCTAAGAAAGTGGACCTGGGCTGGTGATACTTATACACATGTATGTATAAGGAGGGACCCCAAAACACTGCAGAAATTATTTATTAAAAATTATGTATTTATTCATCCATGTTTAAACTTCAGTCAGTTTAATGTTTAAAGTTTAATGGACTACACCTATGGTGATGCTTTTTCCACTGCTCAAAACAGTTTTTTATCTCTTCAATTTTGATGCCTTTTAGTGCTTCTGGAATTTTTGTTTCACCTTTCCCCATCAGCAAAATGTCTCCCTT
>NW_007253876.1:0-8357 GCF_000164805.1 Carlito syrichta | reverse complement strand
CTCGCCATTTGTTAATGTGATCTCTGGCTTCAGGTTTACCTCGTAGTCCAGAAACTACTTCTGAACTTTCTTTTTGCTATTCAGAATATGGATATAGGTGTTCCCACATGTTTAGGACGTATTCTTAAGGGGGAACCAGCAATCTTTGATTCCATATCCCTGGGAAACTTCTGGAGGTATGAGTATTGGTATGTAAAAGTTTGTACTTCCACGTCACCAGAAAATGTCCAGACGTTTTCCTGATAAAAAAAAGGAAATTGGGTTACGGGAGGCCTCAATCCATGAATTCTACAGGGCTCCATTATAAAGACTCACCTGGAATCTGGGCTTCTAGTTCTCCAAATTCTTCAGAGCTACTTGACACTTGGAATTGACAAGTGTCATTATAGATTCCCAGCAACCTTCTGGTCGTCTTGATTGTTGCAACCAAGAATCTATCCCTTAAATTCAGTTGGGTTCCTCAGGACAACTAAAGCCACATTCCTGGACTGAAAGAATCAACTCGGCATATTTGTATGTAACTCTTGACTTAAGATGGACCCTGTAATCCTAAAAAGTCCGTTTGTACATCTACTTGATCTGGGCCTGGGCTTTTGAGGTGACTGAGTATGTTGTACATATTTTTAAAGGTAGCCAAAAATCACGGATTCCACGTCCCTGGAAAACAGCTGGGCATTTGTCTATTTTTATACAGAATTTTGGAATCCAGATGCCAGGAAAAATCAGAGCATCTTACGGAGAACAAGACGGGAATCCGTGTTCAGGGAGTCCTCAATCACCAAAATCTCTAAGGCCTCTTGATAAGGTGTAATGAGGAGTCTGGGCTTGTAGGTCTCTACATTTTTCAGAGCTACTTTCTGCGTGGATACCTAAAATCTCTCATTACAGATTCCCAAGAAGTTTACGGTCCTCTGATAATTATAATCGAAGATCTGGACCTACAATTCTGTTTGTGTCTTGGGAACAACTTCGATCATAATCCAGTTCCCCAGGAATCAATTGGCATTTTGCTACTAAATCCTTCGTTTCAGGTTGCCTCAAAGTACAGAACTTTCTTGTGGTCAGGCTGGTAGCAATTGGGATATTGAGTTTACAGTATTACACATTTTTACAATGTCTTGTTAAGGGGACCATGGGAACCTGGATTACTGTTCCCAGGTACCACATGTGAGTCTTCCTATTGATATCCAAACAATTGTAAATCTACGTTCATCAGGAAATATTCAACGAATTGCTGAGAATGAAGCAGGATTCTCTGTTATGGGAGTCTTCATATACAGGAACCTACATGGCCTCTTGCTACAGAAGAACAAGGAATCTGGGTTACATGTGTCCTCACATCCCCAAAAACTACAGGAGTCCTACTAAGGGATAAAAATGTATCAGGGAGCCGGGCTCGGTGGCTCAGCCTGTCATCCCGCGCCTTTGGGAGGCTGAGGTGAGTGGATTGCCTGAGCCCGTGGGTTCGAGACCCGCCTGGGCAGCGAGACCTCATCTCTACAATAAATAAAAAAACCAGCCGGGCGTGGTAGCACACGCCTGTAATTCTGGCTACTTGGAAGGCTGAGGCGGAAGGATCGCCGGAGCCCAGCGGGTCGAGGCTGCGGTGGCCGGGAGCGGCCACTGCACTCCAGTCAGGGCAACAGAGTGAGACTCCAACTCAAAAAAAAAAAAAAAATGTATCAGGGATTTGACGCAGGAATATGGGAAATTGGAGTCCTTTTATACAGGAATATTCACAGCCTCTTGCTAAGGACGAATAACGAATCTGGGTTAACATATACTCCATCCTAAATATCTACAGGGCGTCTTCCTAAGGGCTAAACAAGAATCAGGGTTTTGTAGCAGGAATCTGGGTATTGGGAATCCTCATACACAGGAAACTACAGTCTCTTGCTAAGGAAGAATAAGGAATCTTGTTTTCCCGTGTCCTCAATGCCAAAAATCTAATGGGCATCTTGATAAGGGCTAAACAAGTATCAGGATTTCGAAGTAGGAATCTGGAGAATGAGAAACCTCATATGCAGGAAACTACAGGGGCTCTTTCTAAGGAATAATAAATAATTGGGTTTCGACGAGTCATCAATTCCAAAAATATACAGGACGTCTTGCTAAGTTCTACAAAACTCTGGGCTTCAAAGAACCCACATTTTTTCTGAGCTGTTTCCTATTTGGATATTATGAATCAGTCATTCCAGAAGACGAGCAACATTCAGGTCCTCTCTATAGTTTAAAGGTTAACATGGCACTACAAGTCCATTTAGATTCTGGATCCTCTAACGCCAAATTCCAGGACACAAGTAATCATTTTGGTTCTTTTGAATGTGAGCCCTGAGTTCAGGCTTAAGTCGTATGCCAGAAACATCTGGTAGTTCAGTTATTCGGAATTAGGAACTTGTCTTTAGATGTTGCTCCAATTTTAGAAGGTATTTTTGGGAGGGCACAAGGTTCTGAACTTCCAAGTCTACAGGAATATTCTGGAATCCTTCCATTGGGAGCCAAGAGTCTGGACTTCTAGGGCACCAGGAAACATTTGGTCTTTTTTCTGAGTTGAAGCAGGAATCTGGGACACAATGTCTCCAGAAAGCTTCTACTCATGTTACCAGTGTGAAATAAGGAAAGTCAGTTTCCATGTGACCAGCAAACTTCTGAGCAGTTGCTAATTTTTCCCTGGCTTCATGTAGTTCTCAAACTTAGAAGTCTACAGCATATTTCTAAATGGTAATCAGGAATTTGGGAGTCCTCTTCCTCACATTTTTCAGAGCTAATTGCTATATTCATACCACCAATCTGACACTACTGATCCCAAGGGACCTGCTGCTCGTCCTGTTAGTTGTAACAGAGAAGCTGGCAATCTACTCTGCTTGTTTTGCAGGAGCTTGGCAGGCCAGATTCCAAAACCCAAGGAATAATCTCCCCATTTTATAATGTAATATCTGGCTTCATGTTTTCCTCCTAATTCCGAAACTACTGCTGGAATTTCTGGTTTATATTTAGAACTTGGCCTTAGGAGTTCCTACATATTTCGGATATATTCTTAAAGGGGATACAGTAATCTTGGATTCCAGGGCCCTGGTCCCCTTTGGGCATATGAGTATTGGTATTTAAGAGTTTGTACTTCCATGTTGGCAAGTAACGTCCGGGAGTCTCATTGAAAACAAAAAGAATCTGGGTCATGGGAGTCACCCATCCCAGAATTCTACAATCCACATTATAAGGGATAATCTGGAATCTGGGCTTCTAAATCCCCACATTTTTTAGGGCTATTGGTCTCTTGGATATGACAATTTGTCATTATATATTCTCATCCACCCTCTGGTCATCTTGATAGTGATAACCGATAATGTGTACCTACAAGTCCTTTGGCTACCACGGGACAACAAAGGGCAGATTCTAGGGCCCAAAGAATCTTCTGACCATGTTTGTGTGTAACACTCATCTTACGATGCACCTCGCAACGGTAAAACTTCTGTTTGACCATCTATTCAGATAGGGGACTGGTGTTATGAGGTTTGTAAATAAGTATTACATACTTCAAAGGTTCCTTAGGAATCATGCAATCCAAGTCCCTAGGAAACGTCAGGGCATCTGTCTATTTGTATACAAAGCTTGGGTACCCACATCACATGGGAAAATCAGGGCATCTTCCTGAGAATGAAAAGGAAATCCGGTACTAAGAGTTCTCATTAACTGGAATCTCCAGGGCCTCTTGATAAGGATTAATCAGCAATCTGGGCTTCTGGGTCCCTACATTTTTCAGAGCTACTTGCTCCGTGGATATACTAAATCTGTCATTACAGATCCACAGGACCACTCTGGTACTCTTGTTAGTTGTAATCAAAGATCTGGACCTACAAATACTTTTGTGTCCTAAGAACATCTAAGACCATAATCATGTTCCCCAGAATCAAAAGGCATATTTGTACAAAATCCCTCGACTCAGGTGACCTCAAACTACAGAAAATTCTTGTGGGTGTGCAGGTCGGAATTGGGATGTTGGGTTTTGAAGATTCCACATTTTGGGGAGGACTTGTGAAGGGGAGCCAGGAATCTTGGATTCCAGTTTCCAAAGAACATGATGGGAGTCTTTCTATTGATATCCAAACAACTGGAATTCTCGGTCACCAGGAACTGTCTCGGCATCCTGCAAAGTGCAGCAGGAAGCTGGGTAATGGGAGTCATCATAAACAGGAAACTACACGTCATATTGCTAAGGAAGTATAAGGAATATTGGTTATATGAGTCCTCAATCCCAAAAATTACAGCCCGTCTACCTAAGAGGTAACCACGAATCAGGTTTTTGAAATCGGAATCTGGGTAATGGGTGTCCTCACATACAGGACACTTCACAGTCTGTTGCTAAGTAAGAATAAGGAATCTGCGTTACTCATGTCCTCAATCCCCAAAAAATTTCAGGTCGTCTTTCTATGGGCTAAACAGGAATCATGGTGTTCTAATCATGAATCTGGGCATATGGAGTCATTATATACAGGCAGCTTCATGACCTTGTGCTAAGAAAGATTAAGGAATCTGGATGACACGAGTCCTCAATCCCAAAAAAACTACAGGGAATCTTGTAAAGGGCTAAAAAATCAGAGTTTCAAAGCAGGATCTATGTATGGAGAGCCCAAATATACAGGAAAATACACGGCCCTTTGCCAAGGAAAAAGAAGAATCGGGGTTATAACAGTCCTCAGTACTAAAAATCAAAAGGTCATTTGCAGTGGGCTAAACAAGAATCAGGGCTTAGAAGCTGCAACATAGGTAAAAGTAGTCTTCATATACAGAATCTACACGATCTCTTGCTAAGGAAAAATTAGAAACCTGTTTTACACCATTCCTCCATCACAATATCCACATGACAACTTGCTAAGGGCTAAAAAAGAACCAGTGTTTCCAAACAGGATAATGGAGAAAGGGAGTCCTCATATACAGGACACTACACGGTCCTGCGCTAAGGAAGAATAAGAAATCTGTGATACACGAGACACAAGTTCAAAAAATTCTCAGGGTCTCTGCTATGGGATAAACAATAATCAGGCCTTTGAGGTCTTCTCATGTTTAAGATATATTTGGCTTGTGGGTATTATGAATCAGTCATTTCAGGACTCCAGCAGCATTCTAATCCACTTGAGAGTTGTAAACGTTTATCTGGTAGTACAAGTCCCTTTGGTTCCTCGGGACAAATAAGGCCAGATTCCCAGAACAAAAGTATCTTCTTGCCATATGTGGATGTAACTCTGGTCATAAGATGAACTTGGTAATCCTTAAATTTCCATTTGTACTTTTATGTGGAGAGGGGTCGAAGATTTTGCATTTGCCAAATATTTAGTACAAATTATTCAAATGTAACCAGGAATCATGGATTCCACGTCCCTAGGAAACATCTGGGCATCTGATTTGTGTATACAGAGTTTTGGAATCCACAGAGACAGGGAAAATCAGGGCATCTTGCTAAGAACAGAAAGGGAATCTGGTTCTTGGAGTTCTCAATCACTTAAATCTACAAGGTCTCTAGATAAGGTTTAAGCAGAAATCTGGGCTTCTTTGTTCGCCACATTTTTAGTGTGTCTTTTGAAAATGGAAACAGGAATCTTGGGCTCCAAATACAAAAGAACTTTATGGGAGTTTTTCTCTTGATATCCAAGCAATAGGAATTCTAGGTCACCAGGATATGTCTTGGCGACTTGCCAAGAATGAAGCAGGAATTTCAGTAATGGGAGTCCCCATATTCAGAAAATTACACGACCTGTTGCTACGGAATAATAAGGAACCTTGTCTACACGAGTCCTCCATCCCAAAAACCTACAGAGTGTCTCCTAAGAGATAACCACCAATCATGTTTTGGGAGTAGGAATCTGGATAATGGGAGTCCTCATATAAAGGAAACTGAACTCTCTATTGCTAAGAAAGAATGCGGAATCTGGTTTACACGAGTCCTAAATCCCCCAAAAAATTTCAGGGTGTCTTGCTAAGGGCTAAACACGATTTGGTTTGAAATCCTCATATACAGGAAACTGCACGGACGTTTCCTAAGAAAGAATAAGGAATCTTGTTGACATGTGTTCTCAATCCCCGAAAAAGTACATGACGTCTTCCTAAGGTCTCAACAAGCATCAGGTTTCGACGCATGTATCTGGGAAACGGGAGTACTCATATACAGACAAATGCACGGTTTTTGCTAAAAATAAGGAATCCAGGTTATAGGAGTCCTCAGTCCTGAAAATCTACAGGGCATCTTGCTGACGGATAAGGAAGAATCAGGGATTCGAGGCATGAATCTGGGTAATAGCAGTCCTCGTATATGGGAAACTACACGTCATATTGCTAAGGAAGAAAAGGGCATCTTTTTTATGAGTCCTCAATCGCAAAAGCTACAGGCTGTCTTCCTAACAGGTAACCACGAATCAGGTTTTGAAGTAGGAATCTGAGTAATGGGAGTCCTCACATACAGGAAACTTCCCTGTCTATTGCTAAGTAAGAATAAGAAATCTGCGTTACTGGTGTCCTCAATCCCCAAAAAACTTCAGGTCGTGTTGCTATTGGCTACACCCTAATCATGGTGTTTTTAGCATGAATCTGTGGAAATGGAGTCCTTATATACAGGCAACAAAATGACCTTGTGTTAAGAAAGAATACAGAATCTGGATTACACGAGTCCTCATTCCCAAAAATCTACAGGGCATCCTGGAAAGGGCTAAAAAATAATCGGAGTTTTGATGCAGGATCGATGTATGGAGAGTCCTAATATACTGGAAAATACACGGCCCCTTGCCGAAGGAAGAAATAGAATCGGGGTTATACCAGTCCTCAGTCCTAAAAATCAAAAGGCCATCTGCTGTGGGTTCAACAAGAATCAGGGTTTAGAAGCTGCAACTAAGGTAAAAGCAGTCCTCATATACAGAATCTACATGATCTTTTCTAATGAGAAATAAGAAACCTGTTTTACACGGTTCCTACATCACAATATCTACAGGACAACTTGTAAGGGTTAAACAAGAATCAGAGTTTCCAAACAGAATACTGGGGAAAGGGAGTCCTCATATAGAGGACACTACATGGCCCCTCGCTAAGGAAGAATAAGGAATATGTGATACCCGAGTCCCCAATTCAAAAAATTCTCAGGGTGTCTTACTATGGAATAAACAAGAATCAGGGCTTCGAGGTCGTCTCATGTTTCAGAGATATTTGGCTTGTGGGTATTATGAATCAGTCATTTCAGGACTCCAGCAACATTCTGGTGCTCTTGAGAATTGTAAAACTGTATCTGGTAGTACAAATCCCTTAGGTTCCTCGGGACAATTGAGGCCACATTCCCGGAACAAAAGTATCTTCTGCCGTATTTGGATGTAACTCTGCTCTTAAGATGAACTTGGTAATCCTTAAATTTCCGTTTGTACTTTTATTTGGAGAGGGGCTGATGGTTTTGCGGTTGCCAAATATTTAGTACAATTTATTAAAATGTAACCAGGAATCATGGATTGCACGTCCCTGGGAAACATCTGGGCATCTGCAATTTATATACAGAGTCCTGGAATCCACATAGACAGGGAAAATCTGGGCATCTTGCTGAGAACCGAACGGGAATCTGGTTCTTGGAGTTCTCAATCGCCTAAATCTACAAGGTATCTTGATAAGGTTTAATCAGCAATCTGGCCTTCTATGTCGCCATATTTTAGGGTGTCTTTTGAAAATAGAACCAGGAATCTTGGGTTCCAATTCCACGAGAACTTTATGGGAGTCTTTCTCGTGATATACAAGCAATTGTAATTCTAGGTCACCAGGAAATGTCTCGGTGTCTTGCTGAGAATGAAGCAGGAATTTTCTTAACAGGAGTCCTCATATACCGAACACTACATGAACTGTTGCTATGGAAGAATAAGGAATCTTGCATACACTAGTCCTATATCCCAAAAATCTACAGAGCGTCTTGTTAAGAGATAACCACCAATCAGGTTTTGGGAGTAGGAATGTGGATAATGGGAGTCCTCATATACAGGAAACCTCACTGTCTATTCCAAAGGAAGAATAAGGAATCTGGTATACACGTGTCCTGAATCCAAAAAAACATTTCAGGGTGTCTTGCTAAGTGCTAAACACGAATTTGGGTTTTTAAAGCATAATCTAGGGAAATGAAATTCTCATATACAGGCAACTGCACGGACTTTTCCTAAGAAAGAATAAGGAATATGGGTGACATGTGTTTTCAATCCAAAAAAAACTACATGGCTTCTTCCTAAGGTCTAAACAAGCATGAGGGTTTCGACGCATATATCTGGGAAAGGGAGTACTCATATACAGGCAACTGCATGGCTGTTGCTAAAAATAAGGAATTTGGGTTATACGAGTCCTCAGAC
>NW_007253875.1:0-9354 GCF_000164805.1 Carlito syrichta | reverse complement strand
TCTCTTATATACCACTATTCATTCGCCCAAAAGATCAGGAGGGCACAGGAAGCCAAATTTGCTGGATCCCCTTTAAGAATACATCCTAAATATGTGGGAACTCCTAATCCCAAGTTACAAAATCAATCTAAAATTCCAGCAGCAGTTTTGGATTAGGAGGTAAACCTGAAGACAGAAATTACACTAAAAATGGCGAGATGCTTCATTGGGTTGTGGAATCTGGCCTTACATACTCCTGCAAGAAGAGCCAAGCAGATTGCCAGATTCTCTATTACAACTAAGAAGAGGAGCAGCTGGTTCCTGGTGATTGGTAATGACAGATTTGTAGTACAGATATAGGAATTAACTCTGAAAAATGTGGGGACTGGGACTTCCAGATTCCAGATTAGCATTTAGAAAAATTCTGTAGGCTTCTAGGTATGAGAACTTCCTGAAGCCAGGGAAAATTTATCAACTGCCCAGAAATTTCCTGGTCACATGCAAACTGATTTTCTTGTTCCACATTGGTAACATGAGTAGGAGCTTTCTAGGGACATAGTGTCTAAGATTCCTGTTTCGTTCACAGCAATACCTCCAGATGTTTCCCAGTGCCCTGGAAGTCCAGAACGCTGGATCCCAATACAAAGACTCCAGAATGTTCCCGTGGACTTGGAAACCAAGACCCTAGTGCCCTATCAAAAATACCTTCTAAACATGGTGCAGCATCTAAACCCAAGTTCCTAATTCCGAATAGGTAATCTACCAGAAGTTTCTGGAGTACGAGGTAACCCTGAACTCAGGGCTTACATTCAAAAAACCCGACATGATTAATTGTGTCCTGGAATTTGGCGTTAGAAGATCCGGAATCTAAGTGAACTTGTAGTGCCACATTTTTGTTTAAAGTATCGAGAGGTCCAGAATGTTGCTGGAATTCTGGAATGACTGTTTCATAATATCCACATTGGAAACAGCTCTGAAAAATATGGGGCCGTCAAAGCCCGGAGTCTTGTAGGCTTTAGCAAGATGCCATGTACATTATAGGAATTGAGGACTCATGTAACCCAGATTCTTTATTCTTCCTTAGCAAGAGCTCGGGTAGTTTCCTGTGTATGAGAACTCCTATTCCCCAGATTCCTGCTTAGAAATCCTGATACTTGTTTACGCTTAGCAAGATGCCCAGTAGATTTTTGGCATTGAGGACTCATGCAACCAAATTCCTTATTCTTTCTTAGCAAGAGGCTGTGTAGGTTCTTGTATATGAAGACTCCCATTACCCAGATTCCTGCTTCGAACCCCTGATTCTTGTTTGGCCCTTAGAAGACGCTCTGTAGTTTTTTTAGGATGAGGATATGTTTAACCCAGATTCCTTATTCATCCTTAGCCAGAGGATGTGAAGTTTCCTATACATGAGGACTCCTATTCCCCTGATTCATGCTTCAAATCGCTGATACATTTTTCTCCCTTAGTAAGAATCCCTGTAGGCTTTTGGGATTTGAGGACTCGTGTAACCCAGATTACTTTTTCTTCCGTAGCAAGAGGCCATGTAGTTTCCCATATATGAGGACTCCCTTTACGCAGATTCCTGCTCCATTTTCAGCAATACCCGAGATATTTCCTGATGAACGCAGAATTCCACTTGTTCGGATATCAATAGAAAGACTCCCATATCCTACCTGGGAACTGTAATCCAAGTTCCCAGATTCCCCTTAACAAGACATGCTAAAAATGTGGAACATTCTAAACCCAATATCCCAACTCCCACCAGCCTGACCGCCAGAAATTTCAATATTTTGAGGTAACCTAAAGCGAGGGATTTTGTCCCAAAATTCCAATTGATTCCTGGGGAACTGAATTATGGCCGAACATGTTCATAAGAAACAAAAGGAATTGTAGATCCAGATGCTCGATTACAACTATCAAGACAAATGGAATCGTCTTGGATCTGTAATTAGAGATTTTAGGTATCCACACAGCAAGTAGTTCTGAAAAATGTAGGGACCTACAAACCCAGATTCGTCATTAAAATTATCAAGTGTTCATATAGATTTTGATGATTGAGTACTCCCTGAATCCGGACTCCGTTCTCATGCTCAGCAAGATGCCCTGATTTCCCAAGTGATCTGGATTCCAAAATTCTGCATGCGAATAGACAAATGCCCAGCTTTTTCCCAGGGACGTGGAATCCGTGATTCCTGGTTACCTTTAAAAATATGCACTACCATTTTAGCAACCTCAAAAACCCCAGCCCATATCAAATAGATGCACAAAAGGAAGTTTTTGGATTACACGGTACATCTTAAGACAAGTGTTACACACAAATATAGCGAGATAATTCTTTCAGTCCTGAAATCTGGTTTAGTTGTCCCGAGGAAACCAACTGAATTGCAGAGATTGGTTCTTGGTTATATCAAGCAAGAAACCAGAAGGCTGCTGGGAATCTATAATGACACTTGTCCTTTCAGTGTCAAGTTGCTCCAAAGAATTCGGAGAACTTGAAGCCCAGATTCCAGATAAGATTTTATAATGGAGCACTGTAGAATTTATGAATTGAGGCCTCCCGTAACCCAGATTCCTTTTTTATTATCAGAAAAACACCCGGCCATTTTCTGGTGATGTGAATGTCCAAATTCTTACATATCAATACTCATAGGGCTAGAACTTTCCCAGGGAACTGGAATCAAAGATTGCTGATTCCCCATTAAGAATACGTCCTAAATAGGTGGGAATAACTAATCCCATATTCTGAATACCAAAACGAATATCCAGCAGTAGTTTCTGGACTACGAGATAAATCTGAAGCCTGTGTTTACATTAACAAATGGAAAGACGATCCTTTGATTATGGAATCTGGCCTTTCAGGAACCTGTGAAACAAATGGACCATTAGGCCGGATTCTCAGTTACAACTATCAAGAGGCGCAGCATGTTCCTGGGGATTGATAATACTCGATTTGTGGTATGCATGTAGGACATTGCTCTGTATAATATGGGGACCAGGACTCCCAGATTCAAGATTAGCATTTAGCTAAAGTCCCTGTCGAATCTTAAGTATGAGCACTGTCTTAAGCCAGGGATAAGTTAGTATATGGCCAGGTGGTTACAAGGAAACCGAGTTTCCTGGTTCCTCTTTAGTAACACGTGTAGAAACTTTCAAGGGACACACTGACCCAGATGCCTATTTCGCTGTAAGCAAAACAACAAGATGTTTTCGGTTGACCTGGTAGTCCAGACTCTTGTATACCCATAGAAAGATGGCAAGAATATGCCTGGGGACGTGCATTCTAAGATTCATGGTTCCCTCCCAAAAATACCTCCTAAGAATTTGAACACCTTAACACAGAGTCCTACTTGTGAACAGTGGAGCCACAGAAGTTTCTGGAGTAGAAGGTATCACTGAAGTCAGGGCTTATATACGAAAAATCGGAGAGGATTACTTCTGTCCTGGGACCTGGCATCAGAGGTTCCTAGTATCCCAATGAACTTGTAATGCCAGATTCTCATTCACAACTATCAAGAGTACCAGAGTGTTGCTGGAGTCCAGGAATGATGGATTCGAAATATCCACATAAAAAATAGCTCTAAAACATGAAGGGTGCTCGAAGCCCTGATTCTTGTTTAGCCTTAGCAAGACGCCCTGTCGATTTTTGGGATTGAGGACTCATTTAACCCACATTCCTTATTCATCCTTAGCAAGAGGCAGTGCAGTATCGTGTATATGAGGACTGCCATTACCCATATTTCTGCTTCATTCACAGCAAGACACTGAGACATTTCCCGGTGATGTAGAATTCAAGGTGTTTGGATAACAATAGTAAGACTCCAAGAAGTTTTTGGGGAATTGGAATCCAAGAATCCTGGTTCCCTTGTACAAGACACCCTAACAATGTGGGGACTTAGAAGCCCAGATTCCTGATTAAACCTTATCAAGAGGCCCTGTAGACATCTGCGAATGAGACCTCCAAGAACAGGGATTCCATTTTCATTCTCAGCAAGATGACCTGATTTCCCCTGTCGATGTGGATACAAAACACAGTATCCAAAAAAACAGATGCCCAGAAGTTTCCTAGGGATGAGGAATCCATGATTCCTGATTACCTTTAAAAATACTTACTAAACACTTGGCGACTGCAATACCCTCGGCCCTTCTCAAAAAAAAAGGACAAATGGAAGTTTAAGACTTACAATGTTCATCTTAAGACCAGAGTTATATCCAAATATGGCAAGATGATCCTTTTGGTCCTGTAATCTGGCCTTAGTTGTCCCGATGAACCTGAAGGACTTGTAGGGTCAGATACTCATTTACAACTATCAAGACTGCTGGAGTCCTGAATTGACTGATTCATAATATCCACATGCTAAGTAGCTTCACAACATGAGGGGAGTTTGAAGCCCTGATTCTTCTTTGCCAAATAGCATGACGACCTGAGAATTTTTTCATATTGAAGACTCGTGTAACATAGATTGCTCATTCTTCCTTCGCTAGAGGCCGTGCAGTGTCCTATATATGAGGACTCCCTTTCCCCAGATTCCTCTTTAAAACCCTGATTCTTGTTTAGCACTTAGCAAGACGCCATGTAGATTTTCTGATTGAGGAACCATGTAAAACAGATTCCTTATTTTTCCTTAGCCAGAGGCCACGATGTTTCCTGTAATTAGGACTATTAGCCACATTCCTGCTTCTGATACCAGAATCTCTTTTCGCCCTTAGCAAGGCACCCTGTAGTTTTTAGTGGATTGAGAACATGTGTAACACAGATTCCTTAATCTTTCTTAGCAAAAGGCCTTGTATTGCCTGTATATGAGGACTCCATTTCCCCAGATTCACGTATCAAAAACCCTGATTCTTGTTTAGCACTTAGCAAGACGCCCTGAATTTTTTTGTGATTGAGGACACGTGTAACCATATTCCTTATTCTTCCTTAGCAATAGGCAGTGCAGTTTCCTGTATATGGGTACTCCCATTACCCAGATTCTTACTTCAAAACTGGATTCTTGATTACCTCTTAACAAGATGCCCTGTGGATTTTTGGAATTGAGGACTAGTGCAAACAAAATTCCTTATTCTTACTTAGCAAGAGGCCGTGTAGTTTCTTGTATATAAGGACTCCCATTACCCAGATTCCTGCTTCATTCTCAGCAAGGCGCTGAGACATTTCCTGGTGACCTAGAATTCCAGTTGTTTGGATATCAAGACCAAGTCTCCCATAAGGTTCTTGGGGAACTGGAATCCAAGATTCCTCGTTCCTTTTAAAAAGACCACCCCAAAATGTGCAACCTTCTAAACCCAATGTCCCAATTGCTTCCAGCCCGACCACAAGAAATTTCTGTAGTTTGAGGTAACCTGAATCGAGGGATTTTGTCCCAATATGCCATTTGATTTCTGGGGTACCTGTAGATGTTCCTGGGACACAAAAAGATTTGTAGGGCCAGATCCTCGATTACAACTATCAAGAGGACCGGAAAGTTCCTGGGGATCTCTAATGACAGATTTATAGTACCCTTGGAGTAAGTAGATCTGAATAATGTATGAAATTAGAAGCCCAGATTGCTGACAAACCCTATGAAGCGGTCCTGTAGATTCTGGTGAAAGAGGACTCCTAGAACTGGATTTAATTTTCGTTCTCAGCAAGATGCCCTGATTTTCCCTTAGTGATGTGGTCCCCAAAACTATGTATACAAATAGGCAGATGCCCAGAAGTTTTCTAGGGCGTGGAATCCATGAATCCTGGTTACCCTTGAAGATACCTAATAAATATTTGGCAACCTCAAAACACCAGGCCCCTTTCCGAATTGAAGGACAAACGGAAGTTTTAGGACTACAAGGTACATCTTAAGAGGAGAGTTACCTGCAAATATGGCAATAAGATTCTTTGGATCCTGGAATCTGCCCTTTGTTTTCCCAAGGAATCCAATGGGCTTGTATGTCCACATTCTCGGTTACGACTATCAAGAAGAGCAGAAGTTTCCTGAGAATCTATAATGACAAAATTGTCATATCCCAGAGGCATGTAGCACTAAATAATGTGGGGAATTAGAAGCCCAGATTCCAGATTAACACTTATAATGTGACCAGGTAGACTTCTTGGATTGGTGACCCACGTAATCCAGATTGTTTTTGTTCTCAGTAAGACTCTCGGACCTTACCTGGTGATGTGGAAGTAAAAACTCTTATATACCAATATTCATTTGCCCAAAAGATCAGGATGGCCCTGGAATCCAAGATTGCTGGATCCCCTTAAAGAATACATCCCGAATATGTGGGAACTGCTAATCCCAAGTTACGATATCAATCTAAAATCCATTAGTAGTTTCTGGATTAGGAGGTAAACCTGAAGCCAGTAATTACACTAAAAACGACGGGATGTTACATTGGGTTGTGGAATCTGGCCTTACAGCCTCCTGCAAAAAAAGCCAAGCAGATGGCCAGATTCTCCATTACAACTAAGAAGAGGAGCAGCTGGTTTCTGGTGAATGGTAATGACAAATCTGTAGTACGGATATAGGAATTAGCTCTGAAAAATGTGGGGACTGGGACTCCCAAATTCCGGATTAGCATTTGGAAAAATCCTATAGGCTTCTAGATATGAGAATTTCCTTAAGCCAGGGAAAAATTAGCAACTGCCCAGAAGTTTCCTGGTCACATGTAAACTGATTTTCCTTTTTCCACATTGGTAACATGAGAAGAAGCTTTCTAGGGACATAGTGTCTAAGATTCCTGTTTCGTTCTCAGCAATACCTCCAGATGTTTCCCAGTGCCCTGGAAGTCCAGACCCGTGGCTCCCAATACAAAAACTCCACCGTGTTCCTGTGGACTTGGAAACCAAGACCCTGGTGCCCTTTCAAAAATACCTTCTAAACATGGTGCAACCTCTAAACCCAAGGTCCTAATTCCAAATAGCTGAACTACCAGAAGTTTCTGGAGTATGAGGTAACCCTAACTCAGGGCTTACATTCAAAAAACCCGAGATGATTACTTGTGTCCTGGAATTTAGCGTTAGAGAATCCAGAATCTAAGTGAACTTGTAGTGCCATATTTTCGTTTAAAGTATCGAGATGTCCAGAATGTTGCTGGACTTCTGGAATGACTGATTCATAATATCCCCATTGGAAACAGCTCTGAAAAATATGGGTCCGTCGAAGCCCGGAGTCTTGTAGGCTTTGGCAAGATGCCTTATACATTATAGGAATTGAGGATTCATGTGACCCAGATTCTTTATTCTTCCTTAACAAGATCCCATGTAGTTTTCTGTGTATGAGGACTCCCATTCCCCAGATTCCTGCTTCAAAATCTTGATACTTGTTTACCCTTAGCAAGATGCCCAGTAGACTTTTGTCATTGAGGACTCATGCAACGAGATTCCTTATTCTTTCTTAGCAAGAGGCTGTGTAGTTTCCTGTAAATGAAGACTCCCATATTCAGATTCCTGCTTCGAACCTCGGATTCTTGTTTGGCCCTTAGAAAGACGCTCTGTAGTTTTTTAAGATTGAGGATATGTGTAACCCAGATTCCTTACTCATCCTTAGCAAGAGCCTGTGAAGGTTCCTATATATGAGGACTCCTATTCCCCAGATTTATGCTTCAAATCCCTGATACTTTTTTCTCCCTTAGTAAGATGGCCTGTAGGTTTTCCGGGATTTGTGGACTCGTGTAACCCAAATTCCTTTTTCTCCGTAGCAAGAGACCATGTAGTTTCCCATATATGACGACTTCCTTTACACGGATTCCTGCTCCATTTTCATCAATAATGATATTTCCTGCTGGACGTAGAATTATAGTTGTTTGGATATCAATAGAAAGACTCCAATATAGTACATGTGAACTGTAATCCAAGTTACCAGATTCCCCTTAACAAGACACCCAAGATTGCTGGTTCCTCTTAAGAATACGTCCTAAATATGTGGAAAACCCTAATCCCATATTCTGAATAACACAATGAATGTCCAGCAGTAGTTTCTGGACTACAAGGTAAACCTGAAGTCCGTGGTCATTTTAACACATGGCAAGATGATCCTTTCATTGTGGAATCTGGCCTTTCAAGACCCTGTGAAACAAACGGACCAGTAGGCCGGATTCTCAGTTACAACTATCAGGAGGCGCAGCACGATCCTGGGGATCAGCAATGCCCGATTTGTGGTATGCATATAGGACGTTGCTCTGAAAAATATGGGGACGAGGTCTCCCAGATTCCAGATTAGTTTTAGCTAAATTCCCTGTCGATTCCTAAGTATGAGCACTGTCTTAAGTCAGGGATAAGTTAGCAATTCGCCAGATGCTTGCAAGTTACATGGAAACCGAGATTCTTGGTTCCTCTTTAGTAACATGTGTAGAAACTTTCAAGGGACACACTGACCCAGATTCCTATTTCGTTCTAATCAAAACAACGAGATGTTTCCTGTTGACCTGGAAGTCCAGACTCTTGTATACCCATAGAAGGTTGACAAGAATATGCCTGCGGACGTGGATTCTAAGATTCCTGGTTCCCTCCCCAAAATACCTCCCAAATATGAACACCTATACACAAAGTCCTAATTAGGAACAGCGGGGGCACTGAAGTTTCTGGAGTATGAGGTATCACTGAAGTCAGGGCTTACATACAAAAAATTCAAGAGGATTACTTTTGTCTTAGAATCTGGCATCAGAGGTTCCAAGTATCTCAATGGACTTGTAGTGCCAGATTCGCATTCACAACTATCAAGAGTACCAGAGTGTTGTTCGAGTTTAGGAATGATTGATTCATAATATCCACATAACAAATAGCTCTAAAACATGAAGGGTGCTTGAAGCCCTGATTCTTTTTCAGCCGTTAGCAAGACGTCCTGTCGATTTTCGGGATTGATGACTCATGTAACCCAGATTTCTTATTCATCCTTAAGAAGAGGCAGTTAAGTTTCCTGTATATGAGGACTGCCATTACCCAGATTCCTGCTTCATTCCCAGCAAGACCCCGAGACATTTCCTGATGATGTCGATTTCAAGTTGTTTGGATAACAATAGTAAGAATCCCAGAAGTTTCTTGGGAAATTAGAATCCAAGATTCCTGTTTCCCTTGTACAAGACAACCTAACAATGTGGGTACCTGGAAGCCCAGATTCCTAATTAAACCTTATCAAGGGGCCCTGTAGACTTCTGCGAATGAAAACTCCAAGAACCCGAATTCCCTTTTCGTTCTCAGCAAGATGCCCTGAATTTCCCGGTTGAAGTGGATTACAAAACAGTGTATCCAAAAAGACAAATGCCCAGAAGTGTCCTAGGGATGATGAATCCGTGATTCCTGGTTACCTTTAAAAATACTTACTAGACATTTGGGAAGTGCAAAACCCTCGGCCCTTCTCAAAATAAAAGGACAAACGGAAGTTTAGACTTATAAGCTTCATC
>NW_007253874.1:633593-659960 GCF_000164805.1 Carlito syrichta | reverse complement strand
AAGGGGAGGATATATAGGTTGAACTGCTGGAGCAGAAGTGGGAGGGGCTGAAGAGGAAGGTGGGGTCAGGGAAGCCTTAGGTTACCTGTAAGGTGGGGGCTCATCTGCAGGCTTGAAATCTGAGACGGAGGAGGAGGGAGCAGAAATGGAATTTGCAGGGTCTGCAGTGGGGGGAGAGGAATCTAGAGGAGGAAGCTTACACGTGCATGGAACAACGGGAGAAAGAGAAGTTATAGGAGAAGCAGTAGATACTAGCATGAGCTGAGGGTGGAAGTTAGAGGGGTTACAGGTGAGACACAGCCGAGGATGTTCACGGAGGAGAGAAAAGGATTGGACATAGGGAATCTCTACCCACCGTTTTGAACGCTCACAGAAATTATATAAATCCCTGATAATATTAGGATTGAGGGATCCCTGAGGGGACCACTGATTTTTATTGTCTAAGGGATATGTACGCCAGTCCTGTGTGCAGAGGTGAATTAGGCACTTGGGCTTAATATCAGGGGAGAGAGAGAGGGTAGAGAGATTGTTTAAAAGGCATTTTAGAGGAGAATCGGCCAGCAGAGATGATGAGCCTCCCATGGGGAAACAGGCAGACTAAACGGGGCATCCCCCAAAGAGTCAGCTGTCCGAGAAGTATGGCTGTGGCAAAGTCTGCCGTCACAGAGGTTTGGCACAACCAGGGTTCTCCTGGAGAACCGAGGGGTCAAGGCACCTAGCACTAGAATTTTCCGAAACAGAGAGCACTTGACCGAGCGGCGGGTAGGGAGTGTATTCACTGCCGGTCGAACAGAGTTTTTGATGTGGGAACCCTTTAGAATTCGCTGTGGGCCAGCAGGCGTGGGGCCCCTGAGGCTCGCTGCAGCCCAGCAGCCATGGGATTCCTTAAGGAAGGGGAGAAAGAGAGAGAGAATTTTACTGAAACCACTGTGGGTTAGCAGCCATGGGGTCCCTAGGGCGCCCACTGCAACCCAGCAGCCACGGGAGTTTTTAAAGTTTGAGAGAGATAAAGGAGAAGAGGAAGCCTTTAGGGTCCACGGTGGTCGTGAAAGACAAGGCGGGTGCGTTCCCCCTCGCCTGGGGGCCGGAAGGGGTGGTTCCTGAAGTCTGTTCCCTCCAGAGTTCCCTGGAAAGTTTTTACTCCCTTGTTTGGGGAGGGGGACTTGCCTATCCAATGAGTGCTAGTGTGGATGCGGCTGGGGCGTTCAGAAGGGTGGGGAGAGTCTGAGAGGGCTGGATTGGCTACAGGCACCAAATCAGGATCCTGCCCAGGGGCGAGAGAGAGACCTGCACAAGGGCGAGAAAGACCCGATTCACAGTGAGACCTAACACCCATTAAGGCCAAAAGTTCAATGGATTGAAACGGGAGGGAGGGAGGGAAATCTCTGCCCACTTTTTTGAACGCTCATAGGAGTTATAGAGGTGGTTTTAAAGACCTAGGTGGGAGAGGGGAAAACCAGTAGGGGTCCACTGTGGCTTTGAAAGTGTGTTGTCCCCCCCTCATCTGGGGCCAAAAGAGCCGCCGGACAATCAACGGTTAGTCCCTTCCAGGTATCCCAGGTGAGATTTTTAGGTTTTTCAGGTAGGGTCAGTTACCTATCTGAGGTGGGGATGAATGCGGCGCTGGCATTCAAGAAAGTGGGCGAAGGCCTTAAGGGGTGAGTCCCACCAGCGCCGGAACGGGGTCCCGCCTTAGGGCGAAAGAATTCCCGACTGTGTCATGGCACCAATGAAAGACGGTGGCGCGCAGCGAGACTCAACACCCTTTGAGGCCAAGAGATTTATTAAAGCAGCGACTACAGAGAGTGGGTCTGTAACCGTCTGGTATGGGAGGGAGAGTGAGAGAGAGACCACGAGAGAGGTCTGTGTTTATCGGTTTGGGAGGGGGTGGCCAGTGCTGTGCCGGGGCCTGGCAAGGGCTAGCCAGTGCTGTGTTAGGGTCTTATTGGAGGGGGCTATGAGGTAGTATTCCTATAGGGAGATAATATTTGCGTATAGGTTTAAGTTTCGCACGCACGGGAAAAGCAGGAGCTTAGGGCCTTTGTTGTCTTTGTTTGGTTCTATATAGTGTTTAGTGCCATCTCGGGAGATGCCCTTCTGACTGTTCCCTGCGCCTTTCAGGCCTTGGAGGCCTGCCTGAGCATTAGGGATCCAGGCAGGCTGCGGACCCTGAGACTGCTGGGATGAGTTCAGGAGCTGAAGGCCCATTGCCTCTTCCCTTCTTTGCTGTTTTGGCACGTTCCACTAGCAGGGACCTTGATGATCTAAGCATGAAGTTCTGAGAGTACGACAGGCAGCTTTACAAGTCTTCCACGTGAACACAAGCCAGGTGCAGGAGGGACGCCCCTCCCCACCCACCAGGTGTTTCCTCAGGCATGAGGAAGAACAATCTCAATTAAATCACAAAACCTTTACATGGACACAAAGCTAGGTGAATGAGGGGCATCCCTCACCCACCAGGTGTTTCCTGGAGTAAGAGGAAGGGCAATCCCAATTAAATCACAAAACATTTGCATGAACATAGAACCAGGTGGATGAGGGGCATCCCCCACCCACCAGGTGTTTCCCCAAGCATGAGGAATGAGGATCCCAAAACTATCTCACTGTTCCTCATGCTTGGTTAATATTTCTCAAAAGCAGTACAACAATTCTAATATAATATTCTAATAATCAATAACTTTTAAAACCTATGCATACGCAACACCTAATAACCAACCTAAATCCCGATTCCTCTCTATTTTACACTAATTCTACCTACACTATAGAAACTCTTAATTATAGCCCAAACCAATTCCTAAGGAATGTGGCCCAGCCCAAAGCTTGTGCTGGGCTGTTTCTAGTAGCTGTAGATATTTATCTGTATTATTAAGGTTGAAACAGCACTTTATATGTATATACTAATTCTACAAATATACCATTAAATCTTTAAAGAAGCTTGTACTGTATTAAAGGCTCCCAAATGTGACCTGAGTTTGAATTATGTTAAGTTTAAAGCCGAAACCACACTCAGTGAGAAACAGGAACAATGGGCTCCTAAAGTAAGCCATGCCTGTCATACTCTCAGAACTTTATACTTAGATCATCAAGGTCCCTGCTAGTGGAACATGCCAAAACAGCAAAGAAGGGAAGAGGCAATGGGCCTTCAGCTTCTGAACTTGTCCTAGCAGTCTCAGAGTCCGCAGCCTGCCTGGATCCCTAACGCTCAGGCAGGCCTCCATGGCCGGCTCCCAACAGAGCTTCATTAATGAAGGAGAATTAAAATCTTTCCCAGACATACAATACCTAAGAGAATATGCTACCTCCAGACCAGCCCTTCAGGAGATGCTTAAGAAAGTTCTAACCACATAAATGAAAGAACAGTTCCATTCATTGTAGAAGCATAGACAAGCAGAGTTTACAGAACATATACATCAACCACAAAAACTGAAAAGCAAAACAGTCTTTTAATACCAATGTGACGAGGAACAAACCACCATATATTAATATATTAATAATTAACTTAAAGATGAACAGCCTGAATGCACCACTCAAAAAGCATAGAGTGAATAAAGAAGCAAGATCCATCCCTCTTCTGCCTTCAGGAAACCCATCTCACTGCAAATGATACCAAAAGGATCAAGGTAAAGATCTGAAGAAAGATCTTCCAGGCAAACAGCAAACAAAAAAAGAGCAGGAGTAGTCATTCTTATACCAGGCAAAATAGACTTAACCAATAAAAGTTTAAAATGATACTGAAAGACACTAAATAATGATAAAAGGCTCAATCCATCCGCAAAAAATATCCATTTCACATACATACACACTCAACACAGGAGCACCCAGACTGATAAAAGAATTGCTAATTAAACTCAGAGAGGACATATACAGCCATACAATTATAGTCAGAGTCTTTAATACCTCACTAAAAGCAGCCTTAGCTAGATCATCAAGGCAAAAAACTAACAAGGAAATCAGAACCTTAACTCAACACTCAACCAACCAGACCTAACAGACATCCTCAGAACACTTCACCCAATATCCACATAATATACATTCTTCTTACTAGCACATGAAACATTCTTCAAAATCAAACAAAGACTCTGACCTCAGTCAAGCATAAACTAATTTCAAAAGGTAAAAATCACATCAGGTTGGGTGCAGTGGCTTAAGCCTGCAATCCCAACACTTTGGGAGGCTGAAATGAGAGGATTGCCTAAGCCCACAGGTTTGAGAACAGTCAGGGAAACTCGGTGAGACCTCATCTCTATAATAAATCAAAAAGTTAACCGGGCATGGTGGTGTGAATCTGTCATTCCAGCTACTTGGAAGGCTGAGGCAGAAGGGTCGCCTGAGCCCAGCAGGTCAAGGATACTGGAAAAAAAGAGCTTTGGGCAGCATGTCCCAATCTGCTGAGTTTCCTACAGGACCACTTTCCTTATGTAAACACAGGACTCTGTCCTTTCTGTAGAAGAGGGTGTGCTATAATCTGTTATTAATGTTACTTTTGCTTTATCTTATTACCAATCATCCAGACCAGAGACTAGGGTGACTAAGAGGCAAGTGCCTGGTAAGGCACTCTAAGACCCAAAGGGACACTGGGGCAACTGGTGTGGAGAAATCCAAAAGAGAGAGGGTCCAAAAGAGGTAGAGGACAGCTTTCCCTAGTGACCATAATAGAGGTCACTCCATGAAATGAATCCAAGTGTCTAAACCAAAAAGCTCAATCTCTCTAAGACAAGTCAATCACAGTTGCCGTTGTTGAGCAGAACCAACCCCTGCTTGGAGGGTATGACTCACACTCAAAGTAAAGTGCTATTTTTACCTTCTATTCAGCAATTTCTTATATGATTGATTTAAGATGAAGCAAAAGTAACATAAATAACAGGTTATAACGCACCCCCTTCCACAAAAAGGGCGGTGTCCTAAGGAAAGTGGTCCTGCAGGAAATTCAGCAGATTGGGACATGCTGCCCAAAGTTCCCCTTTTCCAGCATCTTCCTAACAATTAGTAATAGAAAGTCTTTCCAGTTTTAATGTGAATACCTTGTTTTTTAACTGCTCCAGTGTTATCTTTCTCTACACGAAAACAAAAAACTAATTCAGAAGAATTTTTTCTTTCTTTCTGCCAAGGTTTTTCCCTCAAATGAAAAACACAGCTTTGTCCAACCTAGAGAACATAAATTAACTTCAAAAAAAATAGGAGGTCACCTGAAAAGTCTTATTCCTTGAGTAAATTATGGCAAGCATCTTGACTCCCAACACACAGAATTTAGTCTCTTGAAAGATCTAATAACTCACTCATACTAGGTCCAAAAGTATTGTCCTCATAGCCAATAAATTTGGGGGGGGAAAGTTAACTCTGAGATTTTCTTGCGAAAAAAAAAATCTATTCTTCCCCAATTCCAAATGCTTGTGTCTCTGGCCTCTGGTACTCAATCTATCAGACCCCACACCTTACTATAGCAAGTATTTTTCAGTGCTCCCTTTACTGACCTAAAATGGAATTCACTTTTTAAATCACACACAATTAATTTTTAACCAAACAATGGAACTTCATGACTATAATACAAATGAGAAACTTGTAAAATAGAATTGATGAGAAAATAATGTGCATGCCAAGAGATTTCAGAACAACTATACCAGAAGTCACAGTGACATAAACAACGTATCAACACATGAAGTTGCTGGGAATTTGGCATCTACAAATGCCCACTGATGTGTGTTATATATTGGTGATGGAAATACCAAAAGCAGCATGGCCATCGGGGAATGTGGTTTGCCAAAATAGGGAGGCCAGGCTCGGTGGCTGAGCCTGTCATCCCAGCACTTTGGGAGGACAAGGCAAGTGGATTGCCTGAGCCCACAGGTTCGAGACCAGTCCGGGGAACTCGGCGAGACCTCATCTCTACAAAAAATCAAAAAAATTGGCCAAGCATAATAGCACATGCCTGTAGTTGCGGCTACTTGGAAGGTTAAGGCAGAAGGATCACAGGCACCCAGCAAGTCGACGCCAGGATGGCTGTGAGCATGCCACTGCACTCCAGCCTGGGCGACAGAGTGAGACTCCAACTCAAAAAAAAAAAAAAAGGAAACAACTCTTGGTAAAGTTCCAAATGAACCGCGTATCCTTTTTTGTCAGTTTACACGATAATTATAATTGTCCAATATACCCTCTAGGAAGTCCTAGCCAGAGCAATTAGGAAAGAGAAAGAAATTAAGAGTATCCAAATTGAAAAGGAAAAAGTTAAACTGTTCCCATTTGCAGATGACATAATCTTATGTCACCGATAACTATTAGAAATAATAAACAAATACAGTAAAGCTGCAGGATGTGAAATCAACATACACAAATCAGTCATGTCTCTACACAAGAGGGGGATCCCCCCAAAAAAGAATCCATCTATTAAAAAATATGTATTTATTCTTATACGTTTAAACCTTGGTCCTCTTCAAAGCACTCATTGTTTGACGCAATACACCGTTTGAGTCGCATTTTCCACTGCTTTTTTGATGCCTTTTTGTGCTCCTGATTTTTTTGTTTCACCTCTTCCACATTGGTAAATTATTTCCCTTTGAAGACTTTTTCATCCAGAGGAAAAAAAAGTCATTTGGGGTGAGATTGGATGAATAGGGAACATGGGTCACAAGGGCCATGCCATTTTTCGTCAAAAACTGCTGAACACTTAGCGCAATGAGCAAATAATACATAGAAAGAATCTCTTTTAAAAAAAAATTCACTGAAGCCAAATGTAGCCTCTCACAAAGCAAGCTTGAACAAAACAAAAAACAAAGACGGAGGCATCACACTACCTGACTTCAAAATATATTGTAAGGCTACAGCAACCAAAACATCATGGTATTGGTATAAAAGCAAACACATAGCGATGGAACAGAATAGATAATCCAGAAATAAACCCACATTTTTACTGTCAATTGATTTTTACAAAAGTTCCAAGAACATACACTGGGGAAAGTATACCCTCTTCAATAAATGGTGCTGGGAAAATTAGATGTCCATATGAAGAAGAATAAGACTGGACCCCTATCTCTCACCATATGTAAAAATAAGCTCAAGAGTGATTAAAGTCTTTAACGTAAGACCTGAAACCTTAAATATACTAGAAGAAAACATAGGGGAAACACTTCAGAACATGAATCTGGGCAAAGATTTTATGGCTAAGAATCCAAAAACACAGGCAACAAAAACAAAAATAGACAAATGGGACTGTATTATACAAAAAAGCTTCTGTACAGCAAAGGAAACAATCAACAGAGTGATGAGATAGCCTATAGAATGGGAAAGAATATTTGCAAACTAATCATCTAACAAAGGACTAATATTTAGAATATACAAAGAACTCAAACAGCTTAACATAAAAAAATTAATAACAGCCCATTAAAAAAGTAGACAAAGAACATAAGTACACAATTCTCAAAAGAAGACATACAAATGGTCAACAGATATATTTTTAAATGCTCAGTGTCACTAACCATGAGAGAAATGCTAATCAAAACCACAATGAGATATCATCTCACCCATTTAGAATGGCTATTATTAAAAATGCAAAAATTAGCAGAAGCCAGTGAGAATGCAGAAAGCAGGCAACACTTTGGTGGAAATGTAATTAGTACAACCTCTTTGAAAAACAGTATGGAGATTTCTCCAAAAAAACTAAAAATAGAATTACCTTTCAATCTAACAATCCCATTACTGGGTATTTATCCAGGAAAATCCAAGACAAACAAATCAGTATATCAAAGGGATAACTGAGCCTCCATGCTGATTGCAGCAGTGTTCACAATAGCAAAAATATGGACTCAACCTAAGTGTCCATCAATGATGAGTGAGTAAAGAAAGTGTGGTATTTATACATAGTGAAATATTATTAGACCATAAGAAAGAATGGAATTGTCATTTACAGCAACATGGAAGGAACTGGAGGTCATTATGTTAAGTAAAATAAGCCAAGTACAGAAAGACAAATGTTGCATATTCTCATTTATATATGGGAGGTTAAAAAGTAGACCTCAGTGAGGAAAGAGTAGAATGATGGATACAGGGGCTGGGTAGGGGTGGGGAGGGAGAAAGGTTGGTTATGGATCCAAAAATACAGTTAGGTGGAAGGAATAAGTACTAATGTTTGACAGCAGAGTAGGGTGACTATAATTAACAATGCTGTATTGTATATTTCAAAATAACTAGAAGAATGAACTTGAAATGTTCTCAAAAATAGAAATGATAAATACTCAAGGTGATGGATACCCTAAATACCCCAACTTTATTATTACACATTCTATGCATGTAACAAAATATCACATGTATCTCATATATGTGTACAAATATTATATATCAATTTTTAAAAGAAAAGAAATGATTAAGGAGTTCCAGACCAGCCTGGACAACTTGGCAAGACCTTGTCTCTACAATATTTTTTTAAAAAAATTATCCAGGCATGGTAGTGCACGGCTGTAGGTCCCATTACTTGGAAGGCTGAGGCCAACAGGTCAAGGCTGCCGTAGCCATGAGGATGCCACTGCACTCCAGCCTGCACAACAGAGTGAGAAACTGACTCAAAAAAAAAAAGGCAAAGAATTTGAATACCAATTTGCATATCAGTGTAATGTCAGCTTCATAAAGTGATTTGGGGAGAATTGCATCTTTCTCAATTACCTGGAATATTTTCAATAGGATTGGCTTCAACTCCTCCCTGCATGTTTTGTAGAATTCCACTGGGAAGCCATCTCTGATCCAGGGCTTCTTTCTGTAGATGGTTTTCTTATGATGAAGTTGATTTCCTGGGTTGCTATTGGTCCCAATTTCTTCTTGTTTCAACCCTGGGAGGTTGTGTGATATAAGAAAGTCCTCCATTTCCCTGAGGTTTTCCAGTTTGTTTCCATACAAGTGTACAGAGTAATCTCTGATCATCTTTTGTATTTCTTCAGGGTGAGGTATGATTGTTTGCATTTCTGATTGTGTTTATTTGGACTTTTTCTCTCTTTTTCTTGGCCAGACTGGCTAGGGGTCCATCAATCTTGTTTGTCCCTTTCAAAGAACCAGCTTTTTGTTTCACTGATCTTTTCTATGATATGTTTGTCTTCTATGACCCGTATTTGGGCTTTTATTTTGGTGATCTGTATTCTTCTGCTGAAGTTAGGGTTTTTGTGGTCTTGTTTTTACAGCTCTCTTAGGTGTTTTGTTAAGCTATTAACTTGTGATCTTTCCATTTTCTTGTTGTGTGTTCATAGAGATATAAATTCCCGCTTAGTGTTACTTTCATGGCATCCCAGAGGTTTTGATAATATGTTTCTTCATTTTCATTCATTTCCAGGAATCTTTTAATTCCTGTTTTGATTTCTGTGTTGACCCAGGAGTTGTTCAGCAGCATGCCATTTCGTGTCTATGTTTTTGTGAGTTTGGGAGAAATTTTGCTGGTGTTGATATTTATTTTTATTCCACTGTAGTCTGAGAAAGTGCATGGCAGTATTTTGATCTTATGAAATTTGTTTATTCTTGATTTATGGCTGAGGTATATGGTCAATCTTAGAGGACATTCCATGCAGTGATGAGTAGAATGTATATTCTGTGGTTGTTGGGTAGCGTCTTCTGTAGGTACCTATCAAGTCCATTTGGTTAAGGGTCAAGTTAAGGTTCTGGACCTCCTGATTGGTTTTTTTGCCTCAATGATCTATCTGGGGTTGTTAGTGGGGTATTTAAGTCCCCAGCTGTGATAGTGTTAGAGTCAATATCTTTTTTTTAGTTTACTTAGTAGCTGTTTTATGAAAGCTGGTGCTCCTGTCTTGGGTGCCTGTATGTTTAGGATGGATGGATATTTCTTGGTAATGGGATTGAGTCTTTTATCACTATCCTTCTGTATCTTTTTTTTTTTTTGAGTTGGAATCTTACTCTGTTGCCCAGGTTAGAGTGTAGTGGCACACTCATGGCCACCCTAGCATTGATCTGCTGGGCTCTGAAGATCCTTTCACCTCAGTCTTCCAAGTAGCTGAAACTACAGGTGAGCACTACCCTACCTGGCTAATTGTTTATTTATTGTAGAGACGAGGTCTTGCCAAGTTGCCCAGCCTGGTCTCAAACCTGTGGGCTCAGGCAATCCACTCACCTCAGCCTCCCAAAGTGGTAGGATTACAGGCTGAGCCACTGAACCCAGTCCTTCTGTATTTTTTTAAATTGTTTTTAGTTTAAAGGTTGTTTTATCTGATATTAAGATTGTGACTCTTTCTTTCTTTTGTGTTCCATTCGCCTGAAAATGTGTTCTTCATTCTTTAACTTTGAGTCTGTGAGAGACCTTTGTTTTGAGATATGTTTCCTGGAGGAGGTAAATTGTTGGGTTGTGTTTTTGGGGTTTTTTTTTTTTTTTTATCCAGTTTTCTATTCTGTGTCTTTTCAGTGGTGCATTTAGTTTACTCAATTTCAGGCTGATTATTGAGATGTGAGAGTTTCTCCCTGTCAGGAGGTTCTTATAAAGTTCTTTGTTGTTTTTGTTGCTCTTTGTTTATTTGATTGTTGGTTTTCTTTTGATTTGGGGGTTGAAATATGGGTGTGTTTACAATTTTGTGGTCATGCTGCATGCTGTGTTGATTTTCTACTTTCCTGTATTCTTAGGAAGAGTGTGGTCATTCTTTTTTTTCTTTCTTTCTTCTGTGTTTAATATATCTTAAACATCTCTTGTAGAGGTGGTCTAGAGACAGCATAAACTCTTAGGGATTGAATGTCTGAGAAGGGTTTTAATTCTCCATCACTGATGAAGCTTAGCTTAGCTGAGTAGGAAATCCTTGGTTGGAATTGTTATCCTTGAGAACTTTGAAGATTGAACTCTGCTCTCTTCTAACCTGTAGTGTTTCTGTAGATAAGTCTGCTGCTATTCTGATTGCTATTCCCCTATAGGTAGTTGACATTTTTCTTTCACTGCCCTTAGGAATTTTTCATTTATGCCTACTTTGTGTAAGTGAATTACTATGTGTCTAGGAGTTGGTCTTCACTTTTGCTGCCATACGGGGGTTCTTTGAATTTCTTGTGTTTGGATGGTCACATCTCTGATGAGATGAGGGAAGTTTTCTTGGATAACTTCATGGAATGGTTGTTCCAAGGTGGTCTCTGTCTCCCGATACACCTCAGGAATGCCAATCAGGCATAAGTTTGACCCCTTAATATAATCACACATCATCTCTTGTAGGTTTTATTCTCTCGTTTAAAGTTCTTTTCTATGTTTTTAACAGTTTGGGTTAGTTCCATATTTTGGTCTTCAAGTCTCTGAGATTCTTTCTTCTACTTGGTTAATTCTGCTTTCAATGTCTGCCAGTTTGTTATTTATTTCTTTTACTGTATTTTTTACTGCCATCATGTCAGTTAACAACTCCTTCATTCTTTACTCTTGTCTCTCCTCATTTCTATTCATTTTCTCCATTAATATCATGATTTGAGAACAGTTGTTCTGGGGGACTCTTCATGGTTTGATTTCTGAAGTCTGTATTCTCAGGTGCTGTCTTCCCAGGAGTCTGGATGGTACCTGTGTTCTTCCTTTGGTTCTTCTTCATTTTTAATGGTTTTCCTCCTCTTTTTTCCCACTTCTTTAATTCTGTTGCTCAGTAATGGAGGGAAGCTTTCACTTCTCTTTGCTCAATTCCCTATTCTTCCTCATGTAGATCCTCTGGATTTGTTCAGTTTTGAGGCTGGGCTTGGGGTGGGGGGCTAGGCTGTCCTTTTGCAGATCTGAGATTTGATTAAGGTATGATTAGGGAGCTATGGTTCAGAAGCTATCTGCAGATCACAGTATCCACTGACAGGTGAACTGCCCTCCTGCAACCCACTTCCCACCACATTACAATCTGTTCATATAGTGGGAGCATATGTATGCCCCCTGGAACCAAAATGAGATAAGAAATAGGAAAAAGAATGCAAAAAGGAAGAAGGGGGATAAAAGATGATGAGAAAGGAGAAGGAGAAGAAGGAAAACAGGCACAAAAATGAACAGATAAACAAAGAAACAAACAAAAAACAAAAAACCCAACAATGCACTTGCCCTCAAAAATACCCAAATGCAAACAAAAAATAGAAAAAAAGAGTGAGAATTTAAGTCCGAAGACACATACAGGAACATATATATGGAAAGAGCAGGCAAAAAAGAAACTCACTCCCTCTTGTGGCCATTTCTGGAACTTCAGGTTCCGTTCCCTTTTTGTTTGTTTTTTGTTTTGTTTTGTTTTGTTTTAACTAATGGGTTCCTGTCGTGATAGGGAGTGGGCTCCAGTCTCCAGCCCCTCCTCTGCTCTCAGCGTAGGCCGATGGGGTTGCTCTCAACGTGTGTCAGATGCCTCACGGGCTGCTGGGGGAGGAGAATGAATCGGATCCAGACTCACCCCAACTCGTCCGCTGCTGCTGCTGCTGCAGGTCTCCCACTCAAATCAGGCACCCAGGCCTGGCCCAGCCTGGGGATGGAGCATCTGTCTCTCCAGCATCCGCTCCCGAAGTTGCCTCTCTGGGCCAGTGATGGTCGATCCCAGAGGGTTGCAGAGATCACCACTTGGTCTCAGGCTGGAGGCTGATCATATTTGGGCAGGCCAAAGCAAATCTCTGCCCAGTCCTGGGCCAGAGAAAATGGTGGTAGTCTACATCTTCCTCTCCAGAGAGATTCAGCTTCAGGTGTCCTCCCTGCACCTTATCCACTGCCAGTTCCAGCTGCCAGTGCCTGGCCCACTGCCACAGGTGGTGGTATAGGCCAGGCACCAGGTGCTGAAGGGCAGCTGATCTCTGCTGCCTTCTTCCAAGAGATGCCCCAGAATGGCAGATGACCTTACACACCAGGGGCACCAATCTCAGAGCAGTGGTCTCATAGATCTTCTTTTGAAAAGTGTCTATTCACATCTTCTGCCCGCTTTTTAATAGGGCTGTATAATTTTTTTTTCCTTCTGCCTCATTTGAGCTCCTTGTAGATCCTGGCTGTTAGGCCTTTGTCAGATATACAGTTAGCAAATATTTTTCTCCCATTCTGTGGGCTGTCTCTCCACTATTCTCACTCATAAGTGGGTCCTGAACAATTGTCACACTACTACAAGATACTACAAGAGAGGGATCAGCAGGAAAAGAATACTGCCAGGGAGAGGGGGAACACCTGTTCCTAAACCAAGGGAAGCGAGAATAAGTGGGAGGCCCAAACTTCATCTGCACGTAGACCGCTTATGTACCTAATCCTGACGTGTAACCCACATCTTTAAAAGAAAAGAAAAGAAAATACCACAGTGAGCTACCACTTCAAACCCATGAGGATGGCTACCATTAAAAACACAGAAAACAAGAAGATCTGGCAAAAATGCAGAAGACAGTGGGACCCATGGGCACTGCTGATGAGAATGTAAAATGGTGCAGACAATGTGGAAAACAGTATGGCATTTCTTCACAAAATTAAGCCGAGAACTATCATATGACCACTGCTAGTTATGTACTCAAATTCCACTCCAAGTTGTGTACCCAAAAGAACAGAAAGCAGGGACTCAAAGAGATGTCTGTACACCAATCTTTATAGCAGCAATGTTCACAATAGCCAAAAGGTGGAAGCACCCCAAATGTCCACTGACAGATGTCTGGGAAGCACAATGTGGTATGTACATGCAGTGGAACAGTATTTGGCCCTAATAAGGACTGAAATTCAGACACATGCTACAGCATGAATAATATACCTTGAAGACATTGTGCTAAGTTTAATAAACCAGACACAAAAGGACAAATTATTTTTTTCTTCTACTTACAGAAGGTACCTAAAATAGTCGAATTCATAGATCCAGGAGGCAGAAATGGGTAGTCAGTGTTTAACAGTTTGCAAAGTTTCGATTTGGGACGTAGATGGAGAGTGGTGATGGTTGCACAACAATGTGACTATACTTAATGGTTAAAATGGTAAACTTGGCCAGGCATGGTGGCTCACACCTATAATCCCAGCACTTTGAGAGGCCAAGGTGAGAGGATTGCCCAAGCCCAGGAGTTCGAGACCAGCCTCAGCAACTTGGTGAAACCTCATCTCTACAATAAATCAAAACATTAGCCGATCGTGATAGAGTGTGCCTGTAGTTCTGGCTACTTGGAAGACTGAGGCAGAAGGATCGCCGGAGCCCAGCAGGTAGAGGCTGTGGTGGCCGGGAGTGTACCACTGCCCTCCAGCCTGGGTGACAGAGTGAGACTCTAACTCAAAAAACAGTGGTGAACTTGATGTTACATATATTTTACCACAATCAAAAGAAAAGTGACCCAAGAATGTCTGTTTTGCAGGCTGCTTTTGAGAATTTCACAAAGTAACATACATCAAGCAAGTAGCACCATTTGGTGCATGGTGGGTAATAATAAATATTAGGTTCCTCCCCTTTCAGTGACTGACATCACAAGTTTTATTTGGACATTATTGATTCTTTCCTGAGATTGAGCACTGATTATATGGAAGATGTGCCTTTTTCTTTTCCAATTAAGTATTGAGTACCTGCAACACTCAAAGCAGCTGGGAAGTCGGTGTGCCCATGACTCTTCAGGGATGGAAGCAGCACCACTCCAGACCTTCTCCTGACTTCCACCCCGGGGTCTTTTCTTGAATGACCCACCCCATTCTCAGACTCGGCATTTCCAAAGTTGAATCCATTCACCTGTTTGTGAAACTAGCTTTCCTCCCTCCATCGGCAGGAGAAAACTAAGTTAGAATCACAGTTCCCAGCTCTTCTTGGTTCATGGCAACCTTAGGGTCTTCACTGTTTCACGGCGCCCATAGACCAAGACAAAACAAAACAATAGCAATAATAGTGCCATTGACAAAGGGCTTAGAGCCAAACAATGCAGTAAGTATGTTCTAGCAATTTAGTTACCACTTTCACCACAATACACATCATTTTTAAGACAATATTTTGTTTTATTCTTAACCACTGTAATGGGAGGTATGAACCAGTCCCTGATACCTTGACTGCAGACTGGACACCACCACTCTCATCTCCTGTTCCACACTGACTTCACGCAGTACTTGCTTTTTATTACAGCAGCCATCAGAACCTAGTTTTGCAGAGATATGACAGCATGTGCCAAAAGAAATGTATTCAAAAGAAAAGTGACCCAAGAATCTCAGCTAGTAGTTTGTGCAATGACCAATGGTCATGAAATAGACCTTTGTTTCCCTTGAAATTTTAGGATTTCCCACAACACCCCAATGAATTCACTGTGGTGTCCCTGGGCACTACAGTCACAGTTTGGGAACTGCAAGGTTAGAATGATAGACTGAAACAGGTTGTGGTAGATGGCATGGCCTCCGTGAATCATGCCTTCCCCGTGCCATCATCTCTTCCACATTGACGCGAGCCAATGTGACTTGGTTGGCCACTGGAACACTAGCAACTGTGACACAGGCAGAGACTTGAAAGGCACATGGGCCTTGGGGTTTGCCCTCTCCTGCTGCTAGAAGCCCCCCTGCCTCATGTGACATATTCAGGCAAGTCCCTTGGAGAACGAAGCTTCACGGAGAGAGGTTTCCGTTATCCCAGGCATCCCGACTGAGACCCCAGGCATGTCAGTGATGCCAACATACACCATCCAGCTCCAGCCAAACCAATCCAGAACAAAACAACTACCCACTGACCTAGAAAATTATGAAGCATAATAAAACTTTTTTTTGTTTTAGACCATTATTTGGGGGGTGTTTTGGGGGCAGCAAAAACTAACTGATGCAATGTTAAAGATACTGAGCTTTATACTTTAGGCAATGAAATGCCAGCAAAAGAATCCATTTCTTAATTAAGTTGAGTTGAGTTATTAAATGAATGAATGCACGATCATTCAAACTGCTCCTTGGAATTCTCTTAGAAGTAGCTTGTGATTTCTAGTCTTATTGCCTCAGGAACAGATCTTGAACTTCATAAATAATTCATTGCGACTGGGATTAGAAAATTTACTGCATTTGTTTGAACCACAGTTCCTAAAATTATAATGGAAATAATCATTCATCTATAAGAAAGCCTGTTTGTAAAGGAAAATGTGAATTTTAACTTTCTTGTCCAAAAGTTGTATAGAAATCTCGTGAGAATGACCTATTCAACCAGAGGTCAACTTGCTGACCACCATAACCTCAATGGCCAAGTTCAGCAACAAATTCAGAAACAAATGAAATAAGGCTCATAACAACAGAGAGATGGCTGCCACAATCAGAATGCTAATCAGAACCGCTCCCAACTAGATGTTTACACAATATAGTAGGTCTCAAAAAAAAAAAAACCCCAGAATGCATGGATTCTCAGATGGAACAGTCTTCAGCAAGACAAGTAGGCCAACGACCTACAAAACACAGGTGTGACCTTGAAAGCATGACAACCAGGAATTGCTCTTTCAGACTCCATGGTCTCATGAGCTCAGAGAACATCACCATTCTACAGCACAATAAAATATTATTTATAAGGATGAAACTGAGTCATCAAGAAAGCACTAAATGTTGAAATAAACCGAAACGCTTCAATGAGATTTTCATTAAAGATGACTAAGAAAAATAGCATAAGCTCTGAACGTAGTAAATGCTAACTATCTGGAAAATGCAGTTCTGTGAACAATTCCGTTTCCCAGGAGCCCTCACAATTGGTGATGCTTTTAGCATCTCCATGAATTACAGCTTGCCCTGTGCGCCAGCTCACCTCGACCATGCTGTTATCTACAGCTTTATTCTCTTGAGTGGGAGAATTCCCCTTTCTCTCAACAGCCTGGGATGGCTAAGGAGCTGGTCTTCCTCAGACAGCAGCTTCAGCCTCCCGGGAAGAGGTGGAATGAAGCCGCGGGGGGACAGGATGACGACTGTCTCGTTGGGGGCCACAGGTGATCTGCCTTCTGACCAGGTGAGGATCTGCAGAGAAGGTAGAAGGGTAGAGTCCATAACCATAAATCACCAGAGGGCCTTGTCTGGTGAGAGGTGTCCTTGTCAAGGAGGTGGCCAACTGGGAAAAGCTCAGTCACTTCAAGACCTCCTGTCTGTGACTAAGACCCTGCTCACTCCACCAAGGAAACTGCCTGGGAGTCAAGAGAATAAGCGAGGTAAAGCATACAGCAGCCACCATAAACCTGGGGCAACTATATCATGAAGCTGTTTGTGTCTCACTTTTAGTAGAAGTAGTTGCAGAAGCTTCAGAAAATATAACCAAGGAAAGAAAGGAGGAAAAAAGAGAGAGAAAGGGCCGGGCTCGGCTGTTCAGCCTGTCATTCCAGCACTTTGGGAGGTCAAGGTGAGTGGACTGCCTGAGCCCGCAGGTTCGAGACCCGTCCGGGCAACTTGGGGAGACCTCGTCTCTACAAGAATCAAACTAATCAGCCAGGCATGGTGGTGCGCCTGTAGTTCTGGCTACTTGGAGGGCTGAGGCAGAAGGATCGCCGGAGCCCAGCAGGTCAACGCTGGGGTGGCCGTGAGTATGCCACTGCACTCCAGCCTGGTGGACGGAGTGAGACTCCAACTCAGAAAAAAAAAAGAGAGAGGGAAAGGACAGGCTATACACGTGGATACATGTGTTCATATGCTAAGCACGACATTAGAATCCACTTTTCTTTATTTGCCAGTGCAGAATCATTTTGAATAACTGCATCATATTCAATTTACAGATATGCCCTTTTCATCAATCCCATGTTTTGACATATCCAAACTTGGTTATGTTGTTATTGTTATTCCCTGGGGTATCGGGAAGCCCCATCTTTTTTTTTTTAAATCAATGTTTTTCATTATGATGTTGTGGGGTACAGTTAAGGGTTAGGTATACAAATACGTTTCATTCAGGCGCCCTGTTGATAAGAGGTGTTTCCCCGTCCCCAGACAGATATTTGCTACCGTTAATCCCATCTCCCTCCCCCCTCATAGTTTCCCACTACTGTCAGTCATTTTCTTATAGTATTACATTGGATGTTCAAGGTCCATTATATGAGTGAGAACATGATACTCGGATCTTTGTTTCTGTGAGAGGTCACCCAGTATTATAGACTCTAGTTCCATCCAGGTTGCTGCAAAATTCATGATTTTATTCTTTTTTATGGCTGCATAGTATTCCATCGTGTATATGTACCACATTTTTAAAATACAGTCCTCTTTTGATGCTATTGTGAACAATGCTGCGATAAGCATACATGTGCAGGTACCTTTTTTTTTTCACATTCCTCACTTTTTTTATTAATCAATATTTTTTATTATGGTTTTGTGGGGTACAGTTAAGGGTTAGGTGTACAATTACGTTTCATTGTTCTTTTTTATGGCTGCGTAGTATTCCATCGTGTATATGTACCACATTTTTTTAATCCAGTCCTCTTTTGATGGGCAGTATGGTTGTTCCCAGGTTCCCGCTATTGTGAACAATGCTGCGATAAACATACGTGTGCAGGTATCTTTTTTATAGAGTGATTCGAGTTCTTCAGGGTATATTCCCAGTAGGGGAATTGCGGGGTCATATGGAAGGTCGATTTTTAGAGCTTTTAGGAATCACCACACTGCTTTCCACAGAGGTTGCGCTAGTTTACAATCCCACCAACAGTGTAGAAGTGTTCCCTTTTCACCACACCCTCTCCAGTAGCTGTTATTTTTTGAGTTGTTGATAATTGCCATTCTGACTGGAGTTAGGTGGTATCTCAGTGTGGTTTTGATCTGCATCTCCCTGATGATTAGTGAGGTTGAGCATTTCTTCATGTGTTTGTTGGCTGTTCGGATGTCTTCTTTTGTGAAGTGTCTGTTCATATCTTTTGCCCATTTTATAATGGGGTTGTTTGTTTTCTTCTTTTCAGTACGTTTCAGTTCCTTGTAGATCCAGGATGTTAATCCTTTGTCAGACCTAGAGTTGGCAAATACTTTTTCCCAGTCTGTAGGCTGTCTCCCTGCTCTCTTGATGGTTTCTTTGGGAAGCCTCATCTTAATACCAGCTCAGCAACAGAGGAGAGTCGGACTGATGGAAAACAAAGTATCAGCCTAATTTTTTTCATGCAAATTCTGGATGGGTGACACATGACTCGGGTGTGTAGCCCTAACACCGTCCCTGGAATTAAATCATGTTTGCCACACAGACACAAGCAGAGCTGGAAAACTGCAGGCTTCCCCCATGGGGAGCGGCCTTCCTCATAAAAGCCCCACTTGAAGGGGAGTCCATAAAAGCTCACTGTCTGCAGGCACACAGGTCCCAGCATGGAAGAACATGGAGGGAAAGCAGAGCGGGGCCATGATGCGCCAGCTAAGCGGGGTATTTCTTCTCCCCCTGGAGAGGATGAAGCCATGGGAGAAGTATCACAGAAGCGGCAGCTCTTCCACACAGAATCAGGGGCCGGGCAAAAGGAGATTACCCGCCTGACTCCACTCTACAAAGCTGCAGGGAACAACCTTTTATTTACTCCTGAGGGAACTCGTCCTGTTATTTTCTTAGAACACATTTCTAGGAGTGGGATTCCAGAGTCCAAGCTAAACACATTTCCAAACCTTTTCTTTTCTTTTTTTTTGAATTGGAGTCTCACTCTGTCGCCCAGACTGGAGTGCAGTGGCTGCTCCTGGCCACCGCAGCCTCGACCTGCTGGGCTCCGGCGATCCTTCCCCTCAGCCTTCCGAGTAGCTGGAACTACAGGCGCGCACTACCACCCCGTCTAATTTTTTTGATTTATTGTAGAGATGAGGTCTCACCTAGTTGCCCAGGCAGGTCTCGAACCCGCGGGCTCAGGCAATCCACTCACCTCAGCCTCCCAAATGCGCGGGATGACAGGCTGAGCCAGCGAATCCGGCTTCCAAACCTTTTCACTCATGCTGTTGAATTGCAGAGAAAGACGAAGCACTCACAACCATGGGTGAAAGGGTCCCATTTCTTCACACTCTTCGCTATTGCAGTTGTTTATTTTATTTATTTTTATTTTAAAGACGTGGGGTGCAAGTCAGGATTAGGTATACAAATGTTCATTATGCGGGCACCCTTGTAGATGAGGTGTGCCCCCCCGCCCTCCTCAGCAATTTTCTGCTACTGCCAATCACAACCCCACCCCTCCCCTGGCAGTTTCCAACTACTGCCCATCCCTTTCTTATAGTATTGTGATCATTGTTCAAGGTTCGCTTATGAGTGAGAACATGGGGTACTCAGTTCTTTGTTTCTGTGTTTGATCATCCAGTATTATAGCCTCTAAGTCCATCCAAGTTGCTTCAAAGTTCATAATTGTGTCCTTTATGGCTGCATAATAGACCACTGTGTGTATGTACCACACTTTTTTTACCCAGTCCTTTTTCGGTGGGCAGCACCGTTGGTTCGTGTTTTTGCTATTGTGAATAATGCTGCCATAAACATACATGCGCAGGTATCTTTTTCATAGAGTGATTTGAGTTCCTCCGGGTATATTCCCAGTGGGGGGATTGCAGTGTCATATGGAAGATCGATTCTTAGGTCTTTTAGGAATCGCCACAGTTTTCTACAGAGAATATACTAGTTTATAGTCCTACCAACAGTGTGGAAGTGTTCCCTTTTCACTGCGTCCTCCTCCAGCATCTGTTGTTTTTTGAGTTATTGATGATGGCCATCCTGCCTGGAGCTAGGTGGTATCTCAGTGTGGTTTTAATTTGTGTTTCTTTGATGACTAGTGAGGCTGGGCATCTTTTCATTTATCTGTTGGCTGCTTGTATGTCTTCCTTTGAGAAGTGTCTTATTGCAGTCATTTAAAATGTTATCTCAGCCGAGCTCGTGGCTCAGCCTGTCATCCCAGCACATTGGGAGGCCGAGGTGGGTGGATGGCCTGAGCCCGCGGGTTTGAGACCCGCCTGGGCAACTTGGCGAGACCTCATCTCTACAATAAATCAAAAATCAGCTGGGCGTGGTAGTGCGCGCCTGTAATTCCGGCTACTCGGAAAGCTGAGGCGGAAGGATCGCCAGAGCCCAGTGTGTCGAGGCTGCGGTGGCCAGGAGCGGCCACTGCACTCCAGTCTGGGCGACAGAGTGAGACTCCAACTCAAAAAAATAATAATAATAATAATAAAATGTTATCTCATTGTTCGGGTTTGCACACCTTTACTAGTGAGATTTAAATGTTCATGTATGTATTGGCCATTTTTGTGTCTTCTTTTCTGACTTCTTTGATATACCCTTGTCCGTTTCTCTAGTGAGATTTTCATTTATTTTTATTCATTTGTAAGTTCAAAAAATATTTTAATAAGCCACCTTTCTTAATCTCGGAATTGTGATGCATTGGGAGGCAGTCAGCACATTAAGCCCGACAAAACCTGATATGGTGTTGAGAGTCAGCGTTTCCATATTCATTAAAACTTTTACTTATTCAGATGCAAGAACCTGTTTGAAGAAGAAACAGGTTTTTGGAAAAGGCCAATCAATAACTACTGCCCACAGAATTGCTTAGACTTAATTTCTTGATATTGTTTTGCACTTGAATTTTTATTGCAAGTTTTAAGAAATTAGATAATTACTAATCCAGAAAATTTAAAACCTTAAATGTGTACTTTCCAGCCTACTCAGTACATGAAAATATGAAATTTTAGAGGAGAAAAAACCCTCCGAGAATAATTACTCATTCTTTTTTTTTAAAGACTGGCATCAGAAATGTTGGGAATGAACTACTGACTAAGGCAAAGTACACTGTTAAAGTGATTGAACTCACACAGACAGTAATAAATAAACAGTTGCCAGAATGTTGATACAGGATTTGCCAAGGAAAGCATCTTCAGGGCTGGGCATGGTAGCTCACCTGTAATCCTAACATTTGAGAGGCTGAGGCAGTAAGACTACTTGAAGCCAGGAATTCAAGACCAGCCTGGGCAACATAGCAAGACACCATTTCTACAAAATAAATTTTTTTTTTTAATTAGCCAGGTGTTGTGACACGCTGCTGTAGTACTCAGGCTGAGGTAGGAGGATCACTTGAGCCCAGGAGTTTGAAACTCCATGAACTATGATCATGCCACTGCACTCCAGCCTGAGCTACAAAGTGAAACACTATCACAAAAAAAAATACAACTTAATATTTTTTTAAGTACTAAAATTAACCACTGGCAAACTGAATATTCTTAAAGAAATTTTTATGAAATAGTCAATAATATTTTTGTAAAAGGCCTTAACATAATAGATATTGAACAAATTTTAGTAAACATGCCTTGACAAAAATGTCCTCTGACCTTTTTCTAGTAAGAGATTTCCAGTATTAACGAAAATAATATACTTAAAAATCTACTAAATCATTAAAGGTCAGAATTCTAAAATTCTTGTACATTGTCTTTATGTCTCCCAATGAGTTTATCAAAGCCTGTTCGACCCCTCATCATTTATCGCCATTCAATAACTCAAAAAACATTTTCATGAATTTGCTGACAAACATTCTCAAGATCTGTGTGGTACATTTGGAAATTAAGATACAAAGACAAATAGAGTTCCTACCCTCAAAGAAAACATGGTCTAGAGCTTACGTTCTAGTAGGGGAAATAGTTAGTTATAGCTTATTGCTGGTTAATTTCATGTGTCAACTTGACTGGGTTAAGATGCCCAGATAGCTGATAAAACAGATTCCCGAGTGAGTCTGTGAGAGTGTTTTAAGAAGGGATTAGCATTTGAACCAGGTGAACTAAAGAATTTTTAGACCAGCTCTCACTCAATCATCATGAAGGGCCCAGATAGAATAAAACGACAGAGGAAGGAGGAAGGACAAATTTGCTCTCTCTTTGAGCTGGGATAGCCATCTTCTTCTGTCCTCAGATATTAGAGCGCCTAGTTCCCAGGCCTTTGGTCTCTGGAACTTACACCAGCAGCCCAGTGGTGCTCAGGTCTGTGGCTGAATTACATCACCAGCTTGCCTGGTTTTCCAGCTTGCAGATGGCATATCATGAGACTTCTCAGACTCCACAGTCACTGGCACCAATTCCCGCAATAAATCTCCTCTTGTGTATGTCTATATATGTCTGATTGGTTCTGTTCATATGGAAAATCCTGAGTACTCTACTATGAAGTGATGGAAATTAGGCAGGCAACAGAAAAATAAAGTCAAGAACTGGCGGACAGACCAAGGGAGCAACCACTCACTGAGACGAAAAGGGAATCAAAGGGGTCTTCCAGGAGGAAGGGACATGAGTCACTGAACCCTGGAGAATGAGCAGGTTTCAGCTAGGGGAAGAAAGAAAGAGTATTTCCGTTGTAAAGGCACAGAGGCAGGGTGGGTCACAATGTGGAGAACCACTCCAAGGATTTCGGTTTAGCTGAAGCACGGAGTTGGGGTGAAGATGGACAGTGGTGAGATACTGCACTGTAGAGGGAATATAAAAATAGTATCTCGGCATTCATTATTGAGAATGCACCAGCCACTATGCTAAGTGCTTTATATCTCACTGAATCATCACAAAAATGGATAAGGAAACACTATTCTTACACTACTTTCTCCCATTTTACAGTCAAAGAAATAGAAGTTCAGTAAGACTAAGTTATTTGCCAAGGGTCATACATTTTGCAAGTGGCTAGGATAGAATTCCAACTTAGAAATTCTCATTCCAGAGCCTGGGCTCACCTGCTAATCATGAATGGATTTCATGCTATGCTAAGGAATTTGAGTTTTACCATGAAGGCCATTGGAAGACAAGAAAGATTTTTGATAGGAGAATGGCATGGCCAGTTTTTTTTAAAGGATGGTCCAAACTACTGGGGGAAAATGAGACAGAACTACCATGTACCTATCTGCATGTTGTATCCTGTACAATGCTAGGGAGAGCCACTAAACTGTAGTCTGTGAATGTTACCCCTGGTGTGTTGCAAAGCACAACCTACCAGGCCACACTCAATGGACTTGCAAGTGTCTTTGTCCATTTTGTGTTGCTGTGACAGAACACCTAAGACCGGGAGATTTATAAAGAGGTGTATTTAGCTCACAGTTCTACAGACTAAGAAGTTCAAGGACACGGCCAAGGCTTCAGCAAGGGCTTTCGTGTTGCATCACAACTTAGCTGTCAAAGGAGAAGGCCAAAGCGGGGCTGACACAGGCAAAGAGCAGGAACCTGGGGTGTGCCCTGGCTTGATAACAGTCAACTTTCCCAGAAACGAATCCATTTCCTCAAGAACTAATCTAGTCTCTTAAGAGTTCACTCACCACGCAACAGCACGAGTCATTCAGGAAGGACTCGCCCTATAACCCAAACACCTCCCACCAGGCTCCACCTCCCAACAACACCACACGGGGAATCAAGTTTCAACATGAATTTTGATGGAGATCAGCCAACCATATCCAAACCACAGATACCGTAATCCAGACATAAAGTGTATGAAGGTTTGAACTAAGAAAGGGCGATAGCAAAGAAGAGATATTAATATCTCTAATCCAGATATTAATATCTACTCCAGAGATATTAAGAAGGTAGAAACGGGTCGGGCATGGTGGCTCAAGCCTGTAATTCCAGCACTTTGGAAGGCCGAGGCAAGAGGATTGCCTGAGTCCAGGGGTTCGAGACTCGCCTGGGCAACTTGGTGAGACCTCTCTCTACAATAAGTCAAAAAATTAGCTGGGTGTGGTGGCGCATGCCTGTAGTTCCAGACACTTGGAAGGCTGAGACGGAAGGATCACCTGAACCCAGCGGGTCGAGGCTGCGGTGGCCGTGAGCGTGTCACTGCACTCCAGCCTGGGCAACAGAGTGAGACTCCAACTCAAAAAAAAAAAAAAGAAAGAAAGAAAGTGAAGAGAAGCAGCCACCGTTATGCTCTGAAGGTCGTCGTAGTTACAGGTGATGAAAGACAGATACAGAGGCTGCCAGGAGTCAACCAGCCTTGACCTTCTCACCTCGACATCTTCTGCCTCCACATCCAACTGTCCTTCCCATCTGCCAGCTCTGCTGACCAACAGTTGCCCACGACTAGATAGATGCCTGCTGCAAACGCACAGAGAGAAGAACTAGGATCGGGCCACAGCCTTCCGGAGATTTCGCCAGCCCCGGGGGTCCCTCTCCAGAAGTTTCCTGAGAGCTCTGACATGTCCACCAGGCCAGCGCTTCCACAAAGCCACTAGTCACTCTTCTCTGATTTGCCAAGTCTCTCTTCTGAACTCCTGTCTCCCAGCTTCGGTTCCTGATCCTAGAGAGCTTTTTTGTACCAAGTGAAAAGACGATTGCTAAATTCATGCCGAATTGCAAAGGACATCAAACGGTCAAAAGGACACTGAAAAAGAACAAAGTTGAAGACAAACAGAGTTCCTACCCTCAAGGAACTTCACCCTTTGATTTCAAGACTTATTGTAAGGGAATCCATAACAGAACTGTGAAGACGGACATCCAAGTTAGATAGAGGCAAAACAGTTGGTGAAACTGTTGTCTTTGTTCTGGAGACGTTCTCATCCAGATAAACTCCCTGCCTGAAGGATATGCTGGATCCTAGCTCCGGGAATATAAGGAATTTATCTTGGAACTGGGCTTCTAACTTTTATGGATGCAAACAAAACCATTGCAAAACAGGCTTTTCTAAGAGAAAGGTGCTCAGAGATTCAGCTTGCTTGGTACTGGTGTTCTTAGCAGATCTGTTCTCTTCCATTCCGGGTAAACCTATGACAGCCTAATCTTTTTAAATCTTACTTTGAATCAGCCAAGCTTCTAGGAAGTGCTCTGGATTACTGGAATTACAGACTTCATGTTGAAATTCCTTTTTATAGGCTCAAAAGGACTTATTTTACTGATGCCTTCTTTCATCATGTCTTTTAAACCCAAGGGTTTACTGGTATATACTCCTAGGAGAATTATATCAGTATTACTGAATTTTGCTTCCATACCAGTGTGGTTTTGTTACCTTATTGGCTATGGGGAGATTGTAATATAACTGGACAGATTATTGGGACATTGCCAGCTTTATTCTACCTTATTTTTAAGTTTGGGGATTTTTTTTATATCTGAGAACATTCAAATAGGTTCTTGTGAATATTTTTTACACAATAAGTTACGGAGTGGCTTGTTCACGATGTGGATATTATTCAACATATCAAGCTGAATTTCAGAAGCCTGTTCCTCCCATCTGTTAGTATATATTTTCCAAATAGACCAGTACCTTATAGTTTAACAGAAAACATGTCCACTGTGCAGAACTGTGTTTTCAGACCAGATAAGACGAGGCCACGCATCACACCTTCAAATATGTTAAATTTCATAAACTATTAAAACCACAAAACATCAATTTCTTTTTTTCCTTTTTTTTTTTGAGTTGGAGTCTTTCTCTGTCACCCAGACTGGAGTGCAGTGGGCGCTCCGGGCCACCGCAGCCTCCACCTGCTGGGGTCCAGCGATCTTTCCGCCTCAGCCTTCCAAGTAGCTAGAACTACAGGTGCGCACTACCACACCCGGCTCATTTTCTATTTATTATAGAGATGAGGTCTCACCAAGTTGCCCAGATGGGTCTCGAACCCGCGGGCTCA
>NW_007253874.1:621502-633202 GCF_000164805.1 Carlito syrichta | reverse complement strand
GGCCACTGCACTCCAGTCTGGGTGACAGAGTGAGAGTCCAACTCAAAAAAAAAAAAAAGATTATCTTTCAGTGCTACCTCGGAAGAAAAATATTTCCAAGCATTTTTAGAATATTAGACTAAGACTTGAGTATGCATTCCAATTTTGTATTTTTTAAAGATTAAATGAATGAAAATGCACAGTCTTTTCAAAAATTATAAGTAATGTTCAACCTAATGTATATTTCAACATTTATTCTACACTAATTATGCAACAGATAATTGTACAAAATTTTAAATGCATTTTCTTCTTAATGTTACCAGAACAGCAAGTAAACAACTAGATCCAGTGGTTTTAGAGGAATTTAGGTATTCTTCCTTGATAGTTTTCAGAATAAAGATATTTCCCATGGCATTTTAAGATACATCTTATCCAAAAGTAGAATTTTCTTTAAAAAAAAAAAATTTCTTTAGCATCAACTTTTACAATTTTCATTCTCACGCTTTTCCTAAAATTTGTATTTTTTATGAAAGCTTTGTGAGCTATATTTTACCTGTAACCATCAGAATTTTAAAGAAAATATTAATTTACTGAGAGTGATATATTTTAACACTACTGTCTGTAATATGATCAGCAATCAATGGGAATTAATGATTTACATTTTTTAAACCTCTGTTCGTTGCAAAAGTTACAGGAAAGGTGTGGTATTTCCATCCAAACTTGTTGGCGTCCATGTAGCCACCACTGAAAATGAGATGGCTGGTTCCAGTGGAATGTGTTCCTCCCAGTAGCCTCTCTCTGTCCCTTGGGAAGTTGCCACTCTCCACACATCACAGCTATGTTCTGTCTTGCTGGTCTTGTCCAATCTCTACTCTCAACCATAAGCCCCCTGAGGACCAAGAGTGTTCCTGTTTCATACTTCCGGTATACAACTTGTACATCCATGGTGGGTGTTCAATAAGCGTTTTCTGAATGTGAGAATTTCAAACCCAAAATCCCCTGAGGACGCTCAATCTACACAGAGCAGCACACAGCAACCCACCCTTTGGTCCAGAGCTTAGTTGTTGGGTGACATTTTCTCAAGGAAGGAGGGCAATTTTATAAAGGAATTAAGTGCGCCGGGCTTGGTGGCTCAGCCTGTAATCCCGTGCCTTTGGGAGGCTGAGGTGAGTGGATTGCCTGAGCCCGCAGGTTCGAGACCCGCCTGGGCAGCGAGACCTCATCTCTACAATAAATCAAAAAATCAGCTGGGCGTGGTAGCACATGCCTGTAATTCCGGCTACTTGGAAGGCTGAGGCGGAAGAATCACCGGAGCCCAGCAGGTCGAGGCTGCGGTGGCCGGGAGCAGCCACTGCACTTCAGTCTGGGTGACAGAGTGAGACTCCAACTCAAAAAATAAATAAATAAATAAAAGAATCAAGTGAAAAAAAGTAAAAATAGTGCCACACCATGGTTTCAAAGAGTGCCTCATGGTGTCACAAAGATTAAGACTATCCAAGAAGCCAATATTTCAGCTTACTGATTAGAAGAGAAAGTAATCTCCAAGTCTTCTTAATTCCCATATAATCTTTTATGAAAGACTCTTCATTAACTTTAAACGCATCACATCTGCATTCTCTTTTCACAATCCAGCAAGGAAAAATGGTCAGATTCCTCCCTTTCTCATCAATGCCATGGGAAAAGGTGTTGACATGAACCAGCTGGGTGGGGAAGAAATATTGACTGTCTATAATATTCACACATTCGCCCTGTAAGAGAGCTGGAAGCTAAAACACAGGGACACACAGCAGCATTATTCAGTACAGAATACTCAAAGCCAAGTAGAAAAGATCAATGTTTATAAAATATTGAAGTATATCAAATTTGTTACCAAGATCTAGAATATAATAAAGAAGGAGATATATGCTTGAAGTTTAAGTTTAAATAAACATAGCCAGATATGGTGGCACATGCCTAAAATCCAAGCACTTTGGGAGGCCAAGGCAGGAAGATAACTTGAGGTCAGAAGTTGGAGACCAGCCTGGACAACATAGCAAGACCCTGTCTTTAAAAAGATTCTTTTTAATTAGCTGAATATGGTGGCAGATGCCTGTAGTCCCAGCTACGTGCAAGGCTGAAGTGAGATTATTTGAACCCAGGTGTTCGAGGTTGCAGTGAGCTATGATCCCACCACTGCATTCCTGCCTGGGCAACAAAGAGAGAGTCTGTCTCCAAAAATACAAAATATAATATAATAAATATATGCGCAAGCTTTTCCTACGTGGGGTAAACTTAGGTTTTTGTTAACTAACAGACAAGAGCAGCCAGAATGAAAATATGAATGACTCCATGGATAATACTGCCATAAAGTTTATTGATAATGTATTTTTGTGGGAGTGGTCCCCAACCTGTTGGGTGCTGGGGCCTATTGTCCACTGCAGTTATTACAAGGGAACCTGAAAATACCTCTGTGCATCAAGCCTCGTCTATGGACTGTGCAAAAGGATATCCCCAACACATATGTACTACCATCTGAATGAACACGACGCTTCACGGATGAGTAACAGAACGTCAGATGGGCTGGGGAAGTCAGGCAGACTGATCACACAGGGATGCTCTCTGGGGAGAAGCCGTCCCAGGGAGGGTGAGGCCTCTACTCTCCAGGGGACACACATGAGCAACAGACAGGGTCATCTAGGAGCATGGACTTTGAAAGGCTCTGAGGAGAAGAAGAGAGGGAGGGGAGAGCCCACACGATGGCCTCAGGGAGCATGGGGAGCTGCAGGAAAGTGACCACCATTACCAAATTCTGCCTATGGTTAAGCTTTTTGTGGAAAATGGTTAAGCAAATGAGCTTCTGGATTTGACCCAGGACTGATCCCAGACAGCAAAGAAGTGGGAGTGAGAAGTTTGAGTGGGGAAACAAACAAGGAAAATACAGCACTTTGCCCGCCACAGGTCCTGGAAATGAACTTCAGTCACATTTCATTTGATCTTGAGGGGCATAGGAACCTTGGGTAATTCCTTCGTTTCTTAAATAAATGGACTTCAAAAGATTCCCGAGTCCTTGGAAGCTTTTTTCCATTACTTGTTTCCCTCGTGGATGGAATACTGTGTTAATGTTTTACATTGTTTTTTAAAAATCGGCTAGGTGCAATGGCTCAGGTCCGCAATTCCAGCACTTTGGGAGGCCAAGGCGAGAGGATTGCCTGAGTCCAGGGGTTCAAGACCAGCCTGGGCAATTTGGTGAGACCTCGTCTCTGTAATAAATCAAAAAATTAGCCGGGTATGGTGGCGCATCCCTGTAGTTCCAGTTACTTGGAAGGCTGAGGCAGAAGGATCGCCGGAGCCCAGCAGGTCGAGGCTGGGGTGGCCGTGAGTGTGCCACTGCACTCCAGTCTGGGCAACAGAGTGAGACTCCAACTCAAAAAGAAAAAGGAAATAAATAAAAACGAAGAAACCGAAAGGCACAGAACTGACCGGCATCACATAGCTGGTAATGTTACATACACGACGTTTAAAATGAACCTGTCTTTCAACTATTTCTTATTCTTACAGTAACTTTATCATTTACATATTTTACTAGCTTGAAATTTAATAGAAGTGCTTTTCTTATACATAAAATTCTCCGTGAATTTATTTATTTTATTATTTTTTTATTTTAAAGATGTGGGGTATAATTCAGGTTAGGTACTCAAATGTTCATCATGCAAGTACCCTTGTTGACAAGGTGTGCCCCTCCCACCCCTGACACTTTTCCTCAACTGCCAATCCCACCCACACCCCCACCCCTGGCAGTTTCCCACTACTGCTAATCCCTTTCTTATAGTATTGAGATAATTGTTCAAGGTCCGCTTATGAGTGAGAACATATGGTACTCTGTTCTTTGTTTCTGTGATAGATCATGGAGTATGACAGTCTCTAAATCTGCTAGGAACCCAGACTGCCCTTTATCCTTAGGGATATCACTGACATTTGTGTATTTTCAAACTTCATAATTGAAAGTCTACATTTAAGGTCTAAATTAGAATTTAAATGTAGTCTTTCAACTATTATGTCCTCAGAGAACATCTAAACTTACTGAGACATAAATTTGACATTAATTCTTTCAGAGTTAATCTCCTTTCTGATAAAAAATTTTACTTAAGTAAAGTGTACTATTTTTTACATATACCACATAGACAAAAACAAGGAAAAAAAATGCCTGAGTGAGGGAAGAAAGAACTAAGGAGGGAGAAAGAACAACTTAAGTCAGGTGGTGATTATTAACAAAATTACAAGCTGGGCACAGTGACTCACATCTGTAATCCCAGCAATTTGGGAGGAGCAGGTGAGAGGATTGTCTGAGCCCAAGGGTTCAAAACCAGCTGGAGCAACTTGGCAAAACCACATCTCCTCAATAAATCAAAACTACAAAACACTGCTCAAAAAAATCAAAGACAACACAAAAAAGTGGAAAAATAGTCCATGCTCATGGATTGAAAGAATTAACATTGTTAAGATGTCCATCCTATCAAAGGCAATCTACAGATTTCATGCAATGCCCATTAAATTACTAACATCATTCTTCTCAGACCTGGAAGAAATAACAATACAGAAAATCATATGGAAACATAAAAGACCACGAATAGCCAAAACAATCCTTAGCAAAAGAAACAAAGCAGGAGGTATCACACTTCCAGACTTCAAACTCTACTCTAATGCTACAATAATCAAAACAGCCTGGTATTGGTACCAGAATAGGCATATAGACTATATGAACCTATAGGAACATACACACACACATATATATATATATACAGGATAGAGATTCTGGAAACAAAACCTCAATTTTTAGACCAACTCATCTTTGACAAAGCTTCCATCAACAACCACTGAAGAGAGGAGAACCTGTTCAGTAAATGGTGCTGGGAAAACTGGCTGGCCACATGCAGAAGACTGAAACAGGACCCCTACCTATCACCATACACAAAAATCAACTCTAAGTGGATCAAAGACCTAAACATAAAACCTTCAACTATAAGAATCCTAGAAGAAAATGTAGAAAAACCCTTATGGAAATTGGAATAGGCAACCAACTCTCCAAAAGCAAGTGCCATGAAAGATAAGACAGACAGGTGAGAACACATCAAACTGAAAAGCTTCTGCAAAGCAAAAGAAACTATTAAGAGAGCAGGGAAGGCAACCACCCTCTCAGGTCCCCTCCTACTCTGGGAGCTTTTCTGTCCTCTCAATAAATCCTGTTTTCTCAACAACAAAAAAGAGAGAGAGAGAGAGAGAGAAAGTGAGAGCAGGGAGACAACCCACAGAATGGGAAAAAATATTTGCCAACTCTAATCTGACAAAAGTCTAGCATCCAGGATCTACAAGGAATTCAAATGTGTCAGAAGAAGTAAAAAAAAAAAAAAAAAAAAAAAAAGCCTATTTAAAAATGGGCAAAAATATGAACAGGCACTCCTCAGAAGAAGACTATGAACAGTCAACAGATACATGAAAAAATGCTCAGCCTCACTAATCATTAAAGAAATGCAAATTAAAACCACACTGAGATACCATCTACCTTCAGTTAGGATGGCCATCATCAATAACTCAAAAAACAACAGATGCTGGAGAGGATGTGGGGAAAAGGGAGTACATCTACTCTGTTGATGGGAATGTAAACTAGTACAACCTCTGTGGAAGACAGAGTGGCAATTTCTAAAAGATCTAAAAATCGACCTTCCATACAAACCAGCAATTCCCCCTTCAGGAAATATACCCAGAGGAACTCAAATCACCCTATAAAAAAGATACCTGCACGCTCATGTTTATTGCAGCATTATTCACAATAGCAAAAACATGGAACAAACTGTGCTGCCCATGGAAAGTGGACTGGATAAAGAAAATGTGATACATTTACATGATGGAATATAATGCAGCCGTTAAGAAAAACAAAATTATGAACTTTGCAGCAACCTGGATGGAATGAGTCTATAATACTCAGTGATGTATCACAAAAACAAAGATCTGAGTACCACATGTGCTCACTCATAAGCAGACACTGATCATTTATCATAATACTATAAGAAAGAGATTGGCAGCAGTGGGACACTGCCGGGGAGGGCACATAACATCAATAAGGTACCCACACTTTACCTACATACGATGACCATGTATGTACCTAATGCTGAATTGTAACCCATGTTTTTTAAAATAAAAGGAAAAAAATTATCCCACCTGGTTATGCGTCTGTAGTTCTGCCTACTTGAAAGGCTGAGGCAGAAGGATGGCCTGAGCCCAGCGGGTAGAGGCTACAGGAACTGTGAACATACCACTGCACTCCAGCCTGGGTGACAGAGTGAGACTCTGATTCAAAAATGCTATTAAAATGCCTAGTGAAAAAAAGAACTCAAACTTTAGAACTGTGAGAATGATATCTAGAATAAACAACATTATCCTACCAGAGCTGAAGCTAGCGTTAAAAAAAGATCTCAGGTCAGGCTTCCCTGAAAGCAGGTCTTAGACCTTTATGTCCTCAGCATAAAATACAAGCCAAAGGCTGGGCGTGGTGGCTCAGGCCTATAATCCCAGCACTTTGGGAGACTGAGATGAAGGGATTGCCTGAGCCCACAGGTTCAAGACCAGCCGGGGCAACGTGGTGAGACCTCGTCTCTACAATAAATCAAAAAACTAGCCAGGCATAGTGACCTGTGCCTGTAGTTCCACTACTTGGAAGGCTGAGGCGGAAGGATTGTCGGAGCCCAGCAGGTTGAGGCTGCAGTGGCTATGAGCATGCCACTGCACTCCAGCCTGGGCAACAGAGGGAGACTTCAACTCAAAAAATAAAATATAAAATATATATATGCAAAATCTACATAGTAGGTGCCCATTAAATTTTTTTTGTTGTTATTTTTGAGACAGAGTCTCACTCTGTTGCCCAGGATAGAGTACAGTGACACAATCATAGCTCACTGCAGTCTCCAACTGGAATCGAGTAATCCTTCCAAGTAGTTGAGACTACAGGTGTACACCACTATATCCAGCTAATTGATTTTTTGTAGAGATGGGATCTCACTATGTTGCCCAGGCTGATCTCAAACACCTGGTATCAAGCAATCCTCCCACCACAGCCTACCAAAGTGCTGGGATTAGAGGTGTAAACCACCACACCTGACCAATTAATTTTTTTTGAAGCTGAAGAATGAATATTTGTAAAAAAGTAATTTAGCAGAAGGAAATAGGGGGGAAAAAAGAACTCATGTGATGTCCTAGCATGTGATGTGGCTTGAATACAGGTTTATTAGGTCTAGAAGCTGACTCTAAGACCTTCTCTTTGGACAATCAACTGACAAGTTCCCAAGGCCTGATATATTTGCTTGGTTCAAGAAATATTTATATTCTTTTCTGTGGCAATAGAACATATCAAAAACTGGACATGGAGGAACCCCTACTACAAGCCCCATTCAGCTGGACTTTTTCTTTTTCCTAAAAAGCTAGTGAATAGCTTTTCTGTGCTAATTAAGGAGAAGCAATGTTCATTTCAAATTCTCCTTTTCTGCCAGGCGCAGTGGATCACACCTGTCACTCTAACACTTTGGGAAGCAGAGGCAAGAGGATTTCCTGAGCCCACAGGTTCGAGGCCAGCCTGGGCAACTTGGCAAGACCTCATCTCTACAATAAATCAAAAAATTAGCCAGGCATGGTGGCATGCACCTGTGATTCCAGCTACTTAGAAGGCTGAGGCAGAAGGATCGCCTGAGCCCAGCAGGTCGAGGCTGCAGTGGCCATGAGTGTGAGCAACAGAGTGAGACTCCAACTCAAAAAAAAAATTATCCTTTTCTGACATTTTTTCTACCACCTTCAAATATTTGGACTTTGTCTTTCAGCTCGAAAAAAACTTTTTTGAAACACACACACTAGGACTTATGTTAATCTCAGTTCTGATTAGAAATGAAAGGTCAGCCTCACTTTATGTATAGCATTATGGGATTTCTGATGCAATCAGAAGTCAAACACTCCTTCAAAAACATAAGAATTCTCACATAGATATACAGGAGAGAGTAATACAGAAACATTCCATGCTATGGACTTTGCAGCAAGCTGGATGGATTTAGAGTCTATCATACTGAGTGATCCATCACAGAAACAAAGAACTGAGTGCCACATGGTCTCGCTCATAAGTGGACCCTGAACACCTATCATAATACTGCAAGAAAGAGATTGGCAGTAGAAAAACATTGCCAGGGGAGGGAGAGGAGGGCGGAACCCAACATCAGTAAGTATCCCTGATCCGGATCCAGGCAGTGAGGTCCAATGAGAGGCCCAACCTTCACCTGTATGTAGACCACTTACATACCCAATCCTGACTTGTACCTCACATCTTTAAAATAAAGAAGAAATTTAAAAAAAAAAAACGCTTCTACTTTCTATAGTACATTTCCTGGGAAGAAACCCAAACACTTCACAGTTGATGACACACAGAGCATCACTTAAATAAACTGTCATCTCAAATCTTTCAGAACAAGAGCAGAACTACTGGCCCTGGACACAGGGGCCAGACCTCCGCAAGTGGAACAAGCCCCTTGAGAGCCAATTCCAATATTCTATTTGAAAGAGTCACCACAGTCACTTAGGTGGACAGAGTCACGCCCTAGGAAACAGATCTAGGAAGGAAGACTTCATTAGGAGTGCAGTCACAGAAGAATGAAAACTTAGCCCCGGCGACAGAGGTCACTCAGTAATTTTCCCAACCATTCTTACCAATGAAATTATAAAATCACAGAAATTTAGGATTGAACAAGGCATTAGCATACCATCTGGATTCTAGAACAAACACTGCATCAGATGCGTGACTATCCATATTTTGTTAATTTATTTCTTATGTTTAATGAAATGTATTCGGAGATGAGCAAAGAAAGTCTAGATCTAGCATGTTTTAAGTTGTGGCAATTTTATTTCTCACCTAAGTTTTAAAATGGCTTGCCAACAACCAAGGAGATACAGCATGAAACACTTAGGAAGATAGATATTTGGGAAATTCTGGTAGATGTTTTGGAAGTGTTTAAGCATCTGTTTTGAAACTGATTTACGACAACTCGAGAAAGACAAGATTAATAATCATAAAGAAGAGAGCTGCAAAATATCACATGTACACTACTTATCTGCCAAGTAGTGAAAACCATGGTCACAAACATGTGTCGCTACTGGTTTTATCAGGATCTCTGTCCCACCAGTACAGGTCAGCCACTTGAGTCCCCAAGGTCTATTCAAGCAGACAAGAAGCAGGTATTTTATTCTAACACTTTTGTACGGCTTTCTGTTAGCTAGATTTCACAAGATGACATATTTTCCCCTAAAGTCCAAAACATTGTTTAAATGATGAAGTCATAGATGCTAAACATTTTTCCAATCTTGTTAACACCAGTTAGTCACTTGGTTCAACTACCTAAGACTTTTCATCTAACACAGGACAGAAACGGTCCTGATGAGACTTTCCAGAGAATAATGTGCGGTCTGCCTGGGAGAACCACTTTTAAAAATTGAATGCTTCTTTAGCTCGGAAAAAGTGTCACTTACATCTCTGAGATAAAGCCAAGCCTGAAACAAAACACAACAGTTGGGCTTTATGCAGTGACTCATGCCTGTAATCCCAGCACTTTGGGAGGTTGAGGTGGGAGGACTGCTCGAGTGCAGGAGTTTGAGACCCTCCTAGGCAACATAGTGAGACCTCATCTCTACAGAAGAAAATTTTTTTTTAGTTAACCAAGTGTGGTGGTGCATGCCTATAGTCCCAGCTACTCAGGAGGCTGAGGCAGAAGGATTGCCTAAGCCCAGGAGGTTGAGGCTGCAATGAACTGTGATCGTGCCACTCCACTCCAGCCTGGGTGACAAAGTGAGACCCTGACTCAAAAAAAAAAAATACAATTGTCATCGATGTAAGCTTGATTTTCTGGAATGGTTCAGAAATATATATAGTATTAAGTTTCTATTAGATTGGTTAAATAGATTGTTATTCATCATGCAATGGGCAACCATGCAGTCATTTAAAAGATTTTGTGGAAGGATATGAAATGGAAAATGTTTGTAATATTGGTAGAATAGATGATACAATGCAAAACACCCTAACAGTACAATCCTGATTTTGTAAAAAAGAAAGACAGGGAGACAATGGACAAATGTATACCAAAATAATAATTGCAATTATATTTAGGTGGTGATAATACGTAATTTTTATTTTTACGTTGAACTTTTCCACATTTGCTAACTTTCCTATAAAAAGTATCATTTTACTAAACAGATTCAAAATAATTGTAAAAAGAAAACACAGTCACCATCATTCACTCAGCAAACAGTAAAAGCTGCAGTATTTTCTATCATCTTCAGGATAAGTATCTTTTTTGACCAGTATAAGCATGGTCTTTGAATTTGCTCTGGCCTCTCCTTTCTGCTCAAATCTCTATTATTTTATATGGCTGCATAACAGCTTACCCCAAAATCTAGAAGCTTAAAGCAGCCTACGTTTATTATCTTCATTTCCATGGGAAATGAGTCTGAGCACAGCTTGTCTTGATGCTCTGCTTCAAGGTATCTCTGTCAAGGTCATGGAAGCAGGATCTATGGTCTCATCTGAAGGTCGGAGTGGGGAAGGATCTACATTCCCAAGCTCACTCAGTGATTGGTCACAGAAGTCGGTCCTCACAGGTTGTTGGACTAAGGACCTCCCTTCCTTGCTGGGTGGTGATCAGGTGCCACCCTCATTTCCTTGACAATGTACCTGTCCTTCATGGCAGCTAGTTTTATCAAAGCAAGCTGAGACGATAACAGGGAGGGTTTGAGCAAGACAGAAGTCATAATTTTAGGTAACTTAGTCACAGTCCATCACCTTTGCCATATTACTTTGTTTAGAAACAAGTCAAGCCCAGCCCACACTCAAGAATAGAAGATTACACGGAGCACTTACTGGGGCCCATCTTAGATGACTGCAGATCACACATCATGCTTTCCAGTTTGCCTTGTTTCTCTGATAAGCCTTCACATCAGTTCATTTTTTTATATCCTGCAATTTCTCTTCCTTCACAGACTACAAATGTATAGAAATAATACTGCCTTGGGAGGCTGAGCTGAGTTAATTGCCTGAGCCCGTGGGTTCAAGACCCACCTGGGCAACTTGGCGAGACCTCATCTCTACAATAAATCAAAAATCAGCCGGGTGTTGTAGCGCGCGCTTGTGGTTCCAGCTACTGGGAAGGCTGAAGTGGAAGGATCGCCGGAGCCCAGCAGGGCGAGGCTGCGGTGGACAAGAGCGGCCACTGCACTCCAGTCTGGGCGACAGAGTGAGACTCCGACTCAAAAAGAAAAAAGAAATAATACAGTAGGCTGGGCGCAGCAGCTCAGTCTGTCATCCCAGCACTTTGGGAGGCCAAGGCTAGTGGATTGCCTGAGCCCACGGGTTCAAGACCAGCCCAGGCAACTTGGCGAGACCTCATCTCTACAACAACAAAAAAAAATTAGCCAGGCGTGGTAACACATGCATGCAGTTCCAGATACTTGGAAGGCTGGGGCAGAAGGCTCATGGGAACCCAGCAGATCAACACTGGGGTGGCCGTGAGTGTGCTGCTGCACTCCAGCCTGGGCCACGAAGTGAGACTTCAACTCAAAAAAAAATGATAATAATAAAATAAAAATAAAGCCGGGCTCAGTGGCTCAGCCTGTAATCCCGCACCTTTGGGAGGCTGACGTGAGTGGATTGCCTGAGCCCGCGGG
>NW_007253874.1:615662-621482 GCF_000164805.1 Carlito syrichta | reverse complement strand
GCAGCGAGACCTCATCTCTACAATAAATCAAAAAATCAGCCGGGCGTGGTAGCACGTGCCGGTAATTCCGGTTACTCGGAAGGCTGAGGCAGAAGGATCGCCGGAGCCCAGCAGGTCGAGGCTGCAGTGGCCGGGAGCGGCCACTGCACTCCAGTCTGGGTGACAGAGTGAGACTCCAACTCAAAAAAATAAAATTAAAATAAAATAAAAATAATGCAGTAAAAATCAAGTTTTCTGTGTTACAGCTTGAGGTTTGAGATATAATAAATAATTTTAAATTTATCTTTTTCTGTTGATAAATTGGTAGATTTTTGCTTGTGTGAGTGTATTTGAGAATTTTGTATCCCTTTAATGGGAAACAGGAAGATGCTTTCACCACGTTTTTTATAATACTAATTAACTATTCTTAAAAACCTAAACTTCCGCCAGGCGTGGGGGCTCACACCTATAGTCCCAGCACTTTGGGAGACCCAAATGAGAGGATTACCTGAGCCCATGGGTTCAAGATCATCCTGGGCAACTTGGTGAGATATCATCTCTACAATAAAAATCAAAAAAATTAGCCAGGCATGGTGGCGCGTGCCTATAGTTCCAGTTACTTGGAAGGCTGAGGTGGAAGGATCACCTGAGCCTAGTAGGTCGAGGCTGCAGTGGCCAACAGCATGCTGCTGCACTCCAGCCTGGGTGACAGAGTGAGACTTCAACTCAAAAAAAAAAAAACCTAAATTTTCAGTATATACAAATAATGACATAATCATCTGATGGAATAATATTTAAACATTAAAATCATGTTGTAGAATAATATTTTTGACATCAAATGCCTTCTATATTGTTAAATTTTAAAAATCAGAGTCTAAGACAATGTGTAGAGTGTGACCCCAATTTATTTACTTAAAATATATAAGTAAACAAATAGAAATGATACTAGAAGTATGCACACCAAAATATTAACAGAGTTTATCTTTGGGTAATCAGATCTTAAGTGATTTTTCTTGCTCTTCACAATACTCTCAGAATCTGAATATTTTATTAATTAATACATTTTCTCTCTCCTCTCAAAAAAGCAATATCTAAAATTAATACATTTTACTAACATTCAACTAATACATGTGACCAATATTGCTCCCAAATTCCTAACAGAATCTTGAGTAATCCTTAAAATACTAAACAATTTTTAAATCCAAGCCATATAAATGGGCTTTTACAAGATGTACAACATTGGAGAATCTTACACAATAAGGCAATATTATCTGTTAAGACTGAGAACAAAAGGGAAAAAAGAATATTCTAGAATTCTCCTTGATGAAATCTCTGTGGGGCATGAGATGAGTGGAGTACAAATTAATGCAGTTTTTAAAACAAATTCGTTTTTTTCATATACTATTTGAGTCTCTATTGTATGCAGGGAGATACTTTTATCTAGATTCAATTTGTTAGTTTGGAAACATAAAATACAAGGTAGCACATAAAATTTTCCTATCAGCTATATTAGTTCATTTTTAAATGTCCAAGAGTGTTTTCTAATCAATTTCTTTGATTTTTTTGTTTACATACCTGAAACTTTTGATGTGAGTTGAGTTGCTTGCTTTTGAATTTTCAGTAAAGCTGGCTTTTTCCTTTTTTTTTTTTTTGTCACATTATAAGAAGCAGACCAAAAAAAAAATGAAAGCAGAAAGTTCATCACTAAAACATCCCCCAGGGAATACTGCACTAATCCCAGTTAGGTGTCCTTTACAGCCTGCAGCAGATGGAACTCATCTGATAAAACTCATGAACATGTCACTGGAAAGAAAAAAAGAAAAAAAAAATCATGAACACACCACATGTCCTCAACTACGAGTGGGAGCTGAACACTGAGTCCACACTGGCCTAAAGATGGAGCAACAGGCACTGGGAACTTTTAGAGGAAGGAGGAAGGCAGGGGGTGAGGACTGAAAAGTCATCCATTGGCTACCATGCCCTCCACCTGGGTGACAAGGTCAGCAGAAGCTCAAATTTCACCATCATGCAAAAGACCTGTGTAGCAAACCAGCCCGTGTATCCCTTGAAGCTAAACTAAAATAATTTTAAAATATTGCTTTAAACAGGTGCAATAGCTCACACCTATCATCCCAACACTTGGGGAGGCAGAGGTGAGAGGATTGCCTGAGCTCAGGGGTTCGAGACCAGCCTGAGCAACACAGAGAGACCTCGTCTCTACAATAAATCAAAAAATCAGCCATGACGGCGCATGCCTGTGGTTTCAGCTACTTGAAAGGCTGAGGCAGAAGGATCGCCTGAGCCCACCAGCAGGTTGAGGCTGCAGTGACCGTGAGCGTGTCACTGCACTCCAGCCTTGGCAGCAGAGTAAGACTCTGACTCAATATATATTTTTTATATTTTTATATTTTATATATAATTATATATAAAACATCTATATAGTTTTAGAAAGTTAAAGGTTTAAAAAGAAAATGAAGAAAATAAATATTAGAAGAAAAACCTTCCAAAGCTCACCAAGCACAAAGTCAAACATGAGAAATTATCTAATCAATCATTTTTCATAAACAATATCGATTTTACAATATTCTTCTTGCCTCCATTTTGATACAGGCACTGTCTTCTTTTAAAAAAATACTTCTTTCCTGGTTGTAGAAATAAAACATAATCATTGCAAACAATTTGGAAATTAGACAAAGGCACAAGGAAAAACACAACAGTCACACACAATTGTACAATCCAGGTTTTACTATTGTTGATATTTAGAATATTACTTTTCATTTTTATTTTTTACCAACAAAAATGATCCTGCTGAACTTAAAGTTATGTCCTTTTTCACTAAATATTATACATTTTTCATGACATTAAATGTCTTTTGAGTATAGTACTTTAATGACATTCTATCCTATTGATCATCTTTGACCTGAATCTCTGTCCAAATATTCAAAACCTTTTTTTTTTCTTTTTTTTTTTTTTCAAGTGGTGTCTCATTCTATTACCCAAGCTGGGCAGAGTGCAGTGGTACCATCACTCGATCTCTTGGGTTCAGGTGATCCTTCTGCTTCAGCCTCCCAAGTAGCTGGGATTACAGGTTACAGGCTCATGCTAACATGCCAGGCTAACACTTTTTTTTTGAGTCAGAGTTTCACTCTGTTGCCCAAGCTGTAGTGCAGTAGCACACTCATGACCTGCTGGGCTCAGGTGACCCTTCTACCTCAGTCTTCCAAGTTCGCCACCATGCCCAGCTAATTTTTTTATTTATTGTAAAGATGAGGTCTCATCATGTTGCCCAGGCTGGTCTCAAATCCATGGGCTCAGGCAGTTCTCTCGCCTCCATTTCCCAAAGTGCTAGGATTACAGGCATGATCAAGCCACTGCGCCCAGCACTGTTTTTATTTTTTGTAGAGGCGATCTCATTGTGTTGCCCAGACCAGTCTCAAACTCCTGGGCTAAGCGATTCCCTCATCTCAGCTTCCCACAGTGCAGGAATTACCAGTGTGAGCCACCGCACCTGGCCTCAAGTATTCAGAACTGTTAATCAAGTTTTGTATCAACATCATGCACCATTTGTAAATTGGCAAAATGTCAGCAAGATGTCTCTATGCCCTGCAACAGTTTCTATAAAACAAGAATCCTTTTCCAAAAATTAAAAATGTACATTTTTCTAACTATTTACACATAGCGTCATTTGAGAGATAGGGGGAAATTGCTTCATGGTTAGTGACTATTCAGGTTTTCTACTCATTGAATCAATTTGTGTAATTTTTTTCAGAAAATTATGAATTTCATCGAGAGTTTATTGGTCAAAACTCCTTCTTACGTAAGGCAGATTGTGGCTGAATATTCTAGTTTTCTGAACACTTCAAGATGATTTAAATGGGAAGGTGGAAGAAGACAAATCAAGCACTTCTAGCCAGCCCCCATCAGATCCAGAAACCTCTTGCCAGGTTTTCAAAACTCCATGTCTGCCTGGATATACGATGGGGACCCCAAAAAAATTATTTATGAAAAATGATGTATGTATCCTTACAAATTTAAACTTCAGTCACCTTCAAAGTCCTCTCCGTTTGATGCACTACACCTACTGAGACACTTTTCCCACTGCTCAGAACAGTTTTTAAACTCGTCCATTTAAAAACTGGATGCCTTTAGTGCTTCTGCCGTTTTTTGTTTCGCCTCTTCTACGTCAGCAAAACATTTCCCTTTGAGGACTTTTTAATCCAGGGAAACAAAGAACAGTCGCTTGGAATAAGATCATGTGAATAGGGAGGGTTGGGCACCGGGGTCACGCTGTTTTTGCTCAAAGATTGTTGAACACGCAGTGCCGTGTGGGCAGGTGTGCTTGTAAAGTATTCATCATGAAGTGGGCAGATGTGCTGAAAAGTCTCCAAAAATGTATTCTCTGAAGTCGAATGCAGCCTCTCACAACAACGTAGCTGGTACGCTGATGCTGATAGGTTTCTAGAACACTTACCTGGCAGGGAAGCCCTGTTACTACACAGGTCCCGCCTCCAAAAGATGATTCCAGTTTTTTGAGAGTCCCTCCTCATGTATCTACAGCAATGATAAATACATATATTGAATATTTACCAATAAGAGTCTACAACAACCTCATCCCAAGCAGGTAGTATTAGTTCCATTTATGAGATAAGAAAACAGAATATCGGAGAAGTTAAGTAATTTATTCAATCCATTTCCTCAACTGTGATGCCATATTGTCTGCCATGACGAGCCATTTTCCTCTGCTATTCTTCACTGTATTCTTTTGTACATTTACAAAACCATTGGTTTTCTCACCTGTTACAGATGATGAAAGAACTGAAGTGAAAAAGAAGAAAAAGCTCAAATCTTACAGAAAAAGAAATCTGTAAGGCGCAAAAGCTGTTAACAGAATTTTGCAAATGGCATGCGCTTGGGAAAACCCAGACTTTTCCCAAAACTGAAAATGTTATACCTTCGTCAACATGTTCATCTTTTTGTTGTTGCCAAAATGAAATTCTAAGTGCAGGTCTTGTTCTGTAGTACCTTAAACGATAGAGAAATGATACTTTACTCACACTGCTGCTTCTTTGTGTCTTAGAGCCAAGAGATTTGCAGCCGCATGAATTCCTTGGAGAAGGAGACATTTAAAACATTACCCTATCTACCATTTCTAAAACAAAGGGAAAATACCTATTATGAGAATAGCTGAACTAGTCTCTCGACAATCAAACAATTAGGGATGGAATTATACTAATTAAGAGTCAGTGACTAGAATAACTAAAGCAGAGTAAGCGTTCATTTAGATCCGTTCTTAGAGTAAATAAGGGAACATATCACTACCATTTAGCCCGGCTTGTGAAATCCAATTTGGAAAGTAAATAGGTAAAGTATTGGGAAGATGCTTTCGCATAGACGAGAGGGAGGCAAATAGGCCATTTGCTCATCTGCATCAGTTAAAAGCCCATGAGTTTCTTAATGTGACTCCCCTTGCCTATATCCTTTGCACTGAGATACTCTGTAATAGTGAAGTTAGCCTAATAAAATTCCTTTTTCTAATTTTTTTTGTGTTAAGTATGTGGGGTACAATTCAGGGTTAGGTATACAAATGTTCATTGTGCAGGTACCCTTGTTGACCAGGTGTGCCTCCCCTCCCCTGGCAGTTTCCCTCAAATGCCAACCCCACCACCCCCTCCCCTGGCAGTTTCCCACTACTGCCAGTCTCTTTCTGATAGTATTACAATAGTTGTTCAAGCTCCGCTTTTGAGTGAGAACATGTGATACTCGGTTCTTTGTTTCTGTGACATAAAATTCTTTTTTTTTTTTTTTTTAGTTGGAGCCTCACTCTGTCGCCCAGACCGGGAG
>NW_007253874.1:610449-615456 GCF_000164805.1 Carlito syrichta | reverse complement strand
GAGGTGGAAGGCTTGCTGGAGCCCAGCAGGTTGAGGCTGTGGTGGCTGAGAGCAGCCACTGCACTCCAGTCTGGGCGACAGAGTGAGACTCCATCTCAAAAAACAACAACAACAACAACAAAAGAATTTGTATAGGAACAAAGGATTTTTTTTTTTTAAGAAAAGTAAGAGGGTAACGCCTTGGGTCCCCTCCCACTGTGGGAGCTTTTCTGTCTTCTCAGTAAATCCCACTTTCTCACCTTCCAGCCACAAATAAAAAAATTAAGTAAAATAAAAAGTTATAAAGCTGGAACACTTCAATCGCACAGCAAGGCAAATAGGACTGGGTACAGTGGCTCGTGCACTTTGGGAGATCAAGGATCACTTGAGCCACGGAGTTCAAGGTTAGTGTGAGCTGTGATCACAACACTGCACTCCCGCCTGGGCGACAGAAAGAGAGACCACACCTCTAAAAAATTAATTTTTTAAAAAAACCTCATCAAGAATATCAGCCAGGCATGGCAGCTCACACTTACATTGCCAGCACTTTGGGAGGTTGAAGCAGGAGGGTTGCTTGAGGTCAAGAGTTCGAGACCAACCTGGGCAACATAGCGAGACTCTGTCTCTACCAAAAAATAAAGGAAAAAATAAACTTTTTAAGCTAGGCTCAGTGGCTCAGCCTGTATTCCTGCGCCTTTGGGAGGCTGAGGTGAGTGGATTGCCTGAGCCCGCGGGTTTGAGACCCGCCTGGGCAGCGATACCTCGTCTCTACAATAAATCAAAAAATCAGCCGGGCGTGGTAGCGCGTGCCTATAATTCTGGCTACTTGGAAGACTGAGGCGGAAGGATCACCGGAGCCCAGCAGGTCGAGGCTGCGGAGGCCGGGAGCGGCCACTGCACTCCAATGTGGGCGACAGAGTGAGACTCCAACTCAAAAAAAAAAAAACCTTCTTATTTAAACTTTCAAAAAATAAAAAAGAAGCGAATGAAATGCAACGGAAACAAAAACACAGTGGGTGGCTGCTCACTTACTAAATCACACACTAAAAGTAGCCCTGAAATGTGGCAGATCACCAAAGAGAAATGCAGAGAAAGGGATAAGGAGTGCACCAGCAGGATGCCTCATGCCACCCCACTCAACAACCAATCATTGAAGTTCACTTTTATTTCATGTCTTCAAGAACAAAATCCTCTACAGTAGATGGTTTTGTCTTAAGACGAGGGTATCTGCTTGGATGGCATTGTTTTATCCTATGTCCAAGAGTCGCCTCACCAACTTTCACATAAGCCTCAGCAAAAGTTGTCAGCTATTTCTTATTCATTAAAGTACTGATCTTACTTGAAAGTAGAAGCATGGCAGCATGAATCAGGAAAAATGGTTCACCAATCTGCATACATATGTTCTGGCTATCTGCCTACTATCCATCACACACACAAAAAATTTGGATGGACTTTTTTAACCAATTTGGAAAGTAAGTTTGGGGGGGTCTGATTTAAATACAGACTATTGATAATGGCAATTTTTAAAAATGTAGATCGGCGGGCTCACCGCCTGTTCCAGTCTCCTCGTGTTATCTTTCTTGTACTATCATGGTCCAAAAGTTAAACATTACCTGCCCCACGTTTCCTTGAAGCTATGGGTTCTGGATACCATTGAAGTTCTTCTCATCCACGCACTCAAGACTTGAATTCAGAACCAAGTTCATCGTGAGAGGGACAGAGCATGAGGTGGTGGTGGAGACAGAGCAGAGGTGTGTGGCCCCCAAGCTGGTACCAATTTAGCAAAAGCGGCTTCCTGACAGTAGCAAGGGCTCCTTCAACTGCCCATTGGGCAGCAAGGCCTTGGAAATTCACCCTGGTGTCCACCTCCTCAGCCTAGAGTCCTCTCTGGTAACAGTTCTAGGGCCTACCCAATAATCTATACTAAATCGCCTTCTGCTTCAAACAGAACTGTTTCTGTTCTCCCTAACTGAATCCTGACTAATAAGAGAGTTTATGTAACATTCACAGTTGGGCACTGCGGCTCACGCCTGTAATCCCTGCACACTGGGAGACCGAGACGGGAGGATTGCTTGAGCCCAGGAGTTCAAGACCAGCCTGGACAACATAGCAAGATCTCGTCTCTACAGAAAAATCAAAAAATTAGCTGAGCATGGTGGTGCATGCCTGTAGTCCCAGCTACTTGGGAAGCTAAGGCGGAAGAATGACTTGAGCCCAGGAGACTGAGGTTGCGGTGAGCCGTGATGGTATCACTGCACTCCAACCTGGATGATGGAGTAAGACTCTGACTCAAAAACAAACAAATAAATAAACAAATAAAAACCAGCAGTGGGTTAGGATTTTTGGTTCCAATTAGGATGATTGGAACTGTGGACCAAGAAAATAAACTGTGGTGTCAAAGTGAGTCACGAATCAGCCATGTTAATAAATCTAACAATAATTTAATGTCTGACATTCACCACCTAATCATCCAAGCTACTCCTGGAACCAATTACTAAACTCCAGAGATTATGAAATCCTTATTATCAAAGCAACAAGAAGAAGTCAGACATTTAAAAGAAGATCAGTGTTTCCAACTGGGCTTTTCAGCAGGTGTAGAAAGGGAAATTCTCCAGAAGTCACTGGTTCCACTTTCTCTTGGCTTTCATGTCTCTGCCCAACCCTCTAAGCCTCTAAGAAACCATGGCCAGTTACAAAGCTCAGAGAAAGTCTTCTGGCTTTAGGATATAGATCTGTGATTCATTCAACCGCTTCTCTCATAGGCATCTCTCCCTCATTTGGCAGCAGGAAATCATTCATATGAATCAGGAACTGACAGGTCTGGTATTATAAGAAACAGTTCTTTATACTTTTAGAATTATAGGAAACTATTATGATTCCAACCTTAAAAACTCTTGTTTCTGTCCGGGCTCAGTGGCTCAGCCTGTCATCCCAGCCCTCAGGATTGCCTGAGCCCACGGGTTCGAGACCCGCCCGGGGAACGTGGTGAGACCTCATCTCTACAATAAATAAAAAATTAGCCAGGCATGGTAACGCATGCCTGTAGTTCCGGCTACTTGGATGGCTGGGGCGGAAGCATCACGGAGCCCAGCAGGTTGGCGCTGGTGTGCCACTGCACTCCAGCCTAGACAACAGAGTGAGACTCCAACTCAAAAAAAAATTAAAAAAAATAAAAAAATGTCATTTAGCGATAACTATGAGTCTCCCAGGTAATATCAGATGATAGTAGAGCCAATTTACAATAAATAGGGGGGAAATATACACGAGGGGACCCCAAAAAACCCAGCATTTATTTATTAAAATTTGTGTATTTATTCCTACATGTTTAAACTTCTGTCACCTTCCAAGTATTCTTTGTTTGATGAAATACACCTATCAAGTCGTTTTTCCACTGCTAAAACATTTTTAAGCTCTTCAATGTTGATGCCTTTTGGTGACTTCTGCTGTTTTTTTGTTTCACCTCTTCCACATTGGCAAAATGTTTCCCTTTTCATCTGAAGAAACAAAAAAAAAGTCACTTGGGGCAAGATGGGGTGAATAGGGTGGGTGGGGCACGGGGATCATGCCGTTTTGGGGTCAAAAACTGCTGGACATTCAGCGCAGTGTGGACATGTGCCCTCCTAAATCACCCTTCATGAAATGGGCAAACACACTGAAAGAATCTCAAAAAAAAAAAAAAAAAAACCACTGAAGCCAAACTCAACCTTTCAAAACAATGCTAGCTGGTACACTCATATCAACGGGTTCCTAGGATACTTACCTAGCGGGGAAGCCTGTACATCAGGGGGCCCTTCCTCCAAAACATAATTCCAGGTCTTTTGGATCCCCGCATGTACACAGTGTTATATCTCAAAAGTGTTGGTAACTTACTTAAATGCGAACATCACAAGGAAGAAAAAGCTGGTTCAATGGACAGCTGTTAAAACAGTAATATATGAACTGGCCACATTTCTATCTCAATGGAAATAAAGTTCTCTCATGATGTGAATTATCTACATAATTTAGGTTACTAAAGACATAGAATTTCAACTTGTTTTATTTATTCAAGTAAGGAATCATTTAATTCACAATCAACGGTTTGCTTGAAACCCATTTAAAAGTTCTGAAGTCATGAACAAGGTTTTAAAGTTTTTAATGTGCCTATTTAATTTTATGCTTGGTATAAAGTCATCTACAACTTTCACAGGATATTAACCACAATCACCTCTGCAGCACACCAGCATTCAGGCATCTCTTCACCTGTCAAGTCTAGAAGAACCTTCTGGGAGAATTAGTCATTTTGGGAGAATTAGTCATTCACTCTGAATACTATCTGGGACCACATGATATCATCAATCACCCAGGGTCAGAAAAGAAGCTCTCTGAGTACTCAAGACACTGTCACTGTCAAGGGTTTCCCTTAGTGGGACCAGAGAGGAGCTCAAAAATCAAGCTGGACAGATCAGAATGGATACAAGAAGAATTCAAGAAATACTTGATCAGGTTGACAGCAGGGGAGGCAACTAGAGGCAGCCGCCAGGGCAGACCGTGCCACCCACTGGTCAGCCACCGTTGGAAAGTGGCCTGGCAAGGATTCACTTACGCCATTCTGGGCGGTTCAGGATTGGGAGAGACTGGGGGATGTTCTGATCAGTGAAACAGACATTGTCACCTGGAGGAAACCTTCTGGAATATAGCTACTTCATGTTAATAGAGTAAGCCAGAGTGCTTAGCTATGTTTATCAAGAAAGTCGTGACCGACGTGGTGGCTCAAGCCTGTAATCCCAGCACTTTGGGAGACCCAGGTGAGAGGATTGCCTGAGCCCACGGGCTCGAGACCAGCATGAGCAACTTGGTGAGACCTTGTCTCTACAATAAATCAAAAAATTTGCCGGGCGTGGTGACCTGTGCCTGTAGTTCTGGTTACTTGGAAGGCTGAGGCAGAAGGATCGCCTGAGCCCAGCAGGTCTAGGCTGCAGTGGCTGGGGGCGGCCACTGCACTCTAGCCTGGGTGACAGAGTGAGACTCCTACTTAAAAAAAAAGAAAAA
>NW_007253874.1:594850-609956 GCF_000164805.1 Carlito syrichta | reverse complement strand
CCATGCTGCCCATCGAAACTGGACTGGATTTTTAAAATGTGGTACATATACACAATGGAATATCATGCAGCCATAAAGAAGGACAAACATATGGACTTCGCAACAACTTAGATGGATTTAGAGTCGATCATACTCAGTGATCTATCACAGAAACAAAGACCAGAGTACCCTATGTTCTCACTCATAAGCAGAACTTGAACAATTATAATACTATAAGAAAGCGATTGGCAGTAGTGGGAAACTGTCAGGGGATGGGGGGTTGGGATTGGCAGTTGAGGGAAACTGCTGGGGGAGGAAGGGGCATAACTCATCCACAAGGGTACCTGCATGATCAATGATTGTATACCTAACCCTGAATTGTACCCACATCTCTATTTTTAATAAATAAATAAAAATGTCCCAGTCTCTATTTCAGTCTTCCTTCCTGCTTCCAAATGTCTCTGATCCTCATTTAATTTGTCATTCAATGAACATGGCCTTATTACAGATGAATATTTGATGCTCCAGAAAGGAACATGACTGATTTCATTCTTAAATCAACAGAAGTTGCAAGTCGTCTTATTTTGAGTTTACGATTGAGGAAAGTTCAAGGGTATTCTTTATTCATTAACTCACAAATGAATATGTTGAAATTGACTGATTTTGTGTGTAGAAAAGGATTAAGTAAGAAATGTTAAGGGAATATATAATCAGCTCCACAGACCCACCCCTTCGGCATACGGATCATAGTTCTTCTGAGGCAACACAACTTCCCAGTTCGTTTCTCAGAACTTCAATATCATAGAGTTTTAAAAGTGGTTAATAAGATCCCATGGTCTATGAAGTCCCAAATGCTAACACCATTTTCAAGCAGCAAGTGGCACACAGGGCTTATGATAACAAGCTGCTACTTTTTAAAATTTCTCTTTCATACTTACAAAAAAAAAACCTAAGGAACACAACAATCATCCTTGTTTTCTGAAAAATAAACTAAACGAAAATGACTCCAGAAAGCAAATACCCACTGTCCAAGTCAAATCAATTAAACCATGAAATCACTTTAACTAGAAGACGTTTTGAAGGATTCTAAGGTCAGATTTCATCTTCAGTCTCCAAGAAATGGTCAGGAACTTTCTTGTCTTAATCTTTTTTTTTTTTTAAGACATACTAGCCAGAATTTATTATGCCAGTGATCACAATATAAACAAAAATTCTAGACTGAATAATTACTAATTTTAGGTGTTTTTTTTAACTTAAAGAACCACTAAAATCCTTCAGCATACGGTATCCAACCTAAAATCCAACACTCCTTCTTGGCCTGACCTCTGCAGGGCCATTCTCTTACTCAGGCTGAGGCCAGCAGTTAATTGACTTGATGACCTTATACTCCAGGCTTTAATCCTGTGCACGACTCTCTTCGGCTGAGTGACTAGTACATTTTACACTGTTCTGGTAAAATATTAACAGAGTCAGCTTTGGGAGAGCTCAGGACTTAAGCTCAAACCTGGGTTCAAATCCTGTCTTTGCCATTGACCAAATATGTGCCTTAGAGCAGGGGATTTAATTCCTGTGGCTTTCGTTGTTAAGGTGAGATAATCATTGCCTACCTCAAGGGGGTTGTTGAAGATTAGGCGATATGATCCATCTCCTGCACCTGGGCACGAAGCATTCAACAAATACTTGTTGAAGTTTCTTATCAATAATTTTTTGACATGTGCAATATACACCAGGCTCCATGTGAAGTGCTGAGGATACAACCATAAGAAAGACAGAAACAATCAAAACACAGAAGCTGAGTTCAAGTGGAGAACAGTATCGAGTAAAAACATTACAAGCCCGGGCGCAGTGGCTCACGCCTGTAATCTCAGCACTTTGAGAGGCCGTGGTGGGAGGATCACTTGAGTCCAGGAGTTCAAGACCAGCCTGGAGGACATAGTGAAACCTCAACTATACAAAAAAAATGTTTAGGTTTAGCCAAGCATGGTGACCCATCTGTAGTCCCAGCTACCTGGAAGGCCAAGGCAGAAGGATCGCATGAGCCCAGAGGGTGGAAGCCACAGTGAACCGTGATTGTGCCTCTGCACTCCAGCCTGGGCAACAGAGTGAGAGTGAGACACTGACTCATAAAATTTTTTTGTTTAAGCATTACTGATAAAATAATACAAATAGCCTTGAGAACAAACAAGGGCTGGGATGCAGAATACAGAGAAAGAGAAGGAGAGCTGACAAGGACCCAGCCGTGCAAATGAGGAAGGGAGTTCCAGGTAGAGAAAAGAATGAGTGAAAAGGTTCTGAGACTCGCCTCCCCCACCTCGGGGAGGTGAATCTTCTTTCTCTAATTTACTTTTAAATAAACGATACTTTTTTAATAAACTATATTTTCTAATCTTAAGAAAAAAAGCTCTGAGAAGGCCAGGCATAGTGGCTCAATAATCCCAGCACTTTGGGACTCCAAGGTGAGATGACTGCCTGAGCCCACGGGTTCGAAACCAGCCTGGGCAACTTAGCAAGACCTCATCTCTACAACAAATCAAAAAATTAGCCAGGTGTGGAGGTATGTGCCTGTGGTCCCAGCTACTTGGAAGGCTGAGGCGGAAGGATCACCTGAGCCCAGCAGGACGAGGCTGGGGTGGCCAGGAGCGTGCCACTGCACTCCAGTCTGGGCGACAGTGAGGCTCCAACTAAAAATAAAAATAAAAAATAAATGAAAGCTCTGAGAAAAGCTAGTGCTTGGGCGTGAAAGAAAGTTCAATGTACGGGTGGGGGTCTCCCCAAAAATGTAATTTATGTATTAAAAATTGTGTATTTATTCTTACATGTTCGAACTTTAGTCACCTTCAAAGTACTCTTCGTTTGATGCAATACACCTATCGAGACACTTTTTCCACTGCTCAAAACAGTCTTTGAACTCGTCAATTTTGACACCTTTAGTGCTTTTACCATTTTTTGTTTCACTTCTTCCACATCGGCAAAGCATTTCCCTTTGAGGACTTTTTTCACATGAAAGAAACAAAAGTAAGTCTCTCCAGGTGAGATCAGGTGAATAAGGAGGGAGGGGCTTGGGGGACCATGCCGTTTTGGAGAGTCAAAACTGCTGCACACTCAGCATGGTGTGGGCAGGTGCATTGTCATGGTAGAAGTGTGTAGTACATGCCAGGGGTGTTTGTCACAACTCGGGGCATTTCTTCTGCAAATCGTGATGCAACCTTCTCAAAACTTCCAGATAAAAATTTTGGTTAGGCCAGGCTCGGTGGCTCAGCCTGTAATCCCAGCACTTTGGGAGGCTGAGGCGAGTGAATTGCGTGAGCTCACAGATTCGAGACCCACCCGGGCAACTTCTCTACAATAAATCAAAAAATTAGCCAGGCGTGGTAGCCCGTGCCTGTAGTTCTAGCTACTTGGAAGGCTGAAGCGGAAGGATCACTGGAGCTCAGCGGGTCGAGGCTGCAATGGCCGGGAACGCGCCACTGCACTCCAGCCTGGGCAACGAAGTGAGACTTCCACTCAAAAAATAATAATAATAAAATAAAATAAATAAAAATCATTATTTTCCATGTCTTTTTAGGTAACACAAGATAAAGATATCGTGTTCAACACTCTATCCCATACATGATGGGACATTCACTCAGAGAAAATCTATCCAGGAGTATTCGAGTATTTTCTTCACAAGCTTAGCTTTTTCATAATCAAAACCACAACACTCCTCGAAGTTATCATCTTTGAAAGAAGCCAATCTTCTTATCATGCACGTCAGTTCTATCCCACTAAAAGCAAAAATGTTCTTTGGAAACCATTGTTCAGAGGATTTTCATCGGCAAAACTAGAGGATAAAATATCTAACAAGAGTAAGTTAATAGCTAATATTTATTTGTATCATCGGTAAGTGTCAAACATTACATGTGAAATGAGGTAAAACCATCATAAGGGTTCATCCATGCTGGGTCAGTCAAGAAGTCCACTTTACTGAGGCAGCAAATTCTATCAGCATACCAAGTTATATTTAGAAAACTGGCTATTGTGTAAAAATAAAATCCTACTGTCATTTGCAACATTTTTCCATACTACCTTACAGTCCATGTTAGCACTTATCTAAATTGTGTTAGAAATCTCTTTCATGTCTCCACTTACCTTGATAGATCATAAGTTCTTGAAGTCCTGTCAATCTTTCCATCCTAGCACTAGGCCAGGACTTCAGAGACTTCAAAGTAAAGGTCCATGATACATGTCCATTAAAATCACCAGAAGGAGGTGTCAAAATGCGAATTGCTAGGCTCCACCTCCAAACATGCTAATCCCATGGAATTAGCGTGACATTTGTAAGAATTTCTAATAGCTAGTAAGGGCCTTCAATCTGTATCAAGAAGAAAATACACCCAGAAGGCATAACTACCTAAGAGTTGATATGAAATTTGTTGAATGAAGGAATAAAAAAGTGCCACCCTGGGTAAACTCCTATCTTATCACAGAAACAGTCTATGACTATTTTATCTTAGAGTACTATGCAGGGCACAGCTATGCATTTTTACTGAATCAGAGCAAATAATTTTAAAATTTAAAGCTAGAAAGCTCTTAGAGTTAATACCTTGTGTGAAATACATTAAGAAGACAATACCAAAGATATGTTAAAAAACATAAAGGTCTGGACAGTCATTTGCTAGTCCTCTCATTTCTTTAAGCAACATCTTAAAAGTCTAAAATTGTTAAAACCCCAGCCTTTATACAACAAAAATATTCATCACTTTTTTCATAAAAAGGTTTTTATTTTAAGGAGTCATTTTTTAAATATAAGAAACATAAAAGGACAGCTTTAAAAATAATTCGCTTTTTGATCAATATGTGATAAATGTATACATCTATAAGTAGAAATATAGTAAACAATACATTTTTTTTTTTAGATTAGAAAATATAGTTTATTCAAAGTCAATTAGAGAAAGAGAAAGAGAAGATTCACCTCCCCAAGGTGGGAGGGAGGCCAAAGCCAGGAAGCATAGTGACAGCCTAAATAATACATTTTAGAACAATATCAAAATATAATTTATAATTTCATATATTAACTGATTCTTAAATTTCAATCTCACAGAAAACATTGTCAAGTAAATGCTATTCTTTTTATAAAAAAGAAAAACCTTTTTTCCCCCAAAAAGGTGAATGTTTTGTCTATTTATAGTCGATACAATTGCTCATCAAATAGTTCAAAATACTAAATGTTTACTCAAACTACCTTTATGAAATGTTTGCAATTTCTCCTTTTTGTTACTGCTTGAAAAGTATCTATGACTATATCTGAGTCTTACAGAGACTCATGTCTCCAGCTGAAATAAAGATGTCATATTCAATTTTCACTCTCTCGGCAGATGGCCATGAGTCATTTCTTAGAACGAGGTTTTCAGGTACTAAAGTAGGGACAGACTGTGTCCTATTGTACACTTCACAATTTTAGAATCATGTTATAAACATGATAGGCATAAGAACTTGTAATTACTCTACCCCTTTCGATTGTGTCAAGAAGATAATAAATGTGCATTTTACAAGGGCACTAATACCTGGCACTGTGAGTTGAATATCATCTCCTATCTCTGTATTCACTGAAAGCTGGGGTAAAGCACTCAGCTGTCCTTCTAACTCAGTGTCTTCACCGGAGTAATAGCCATGCTACTGGTAGCCATGTATTTTTAGATGAATCAGATAGTGAAAGGGCCATTATAGAATCAATCTTTTACATCTTGGCTGATAACCGTGCTCTATTTAGAAGAACCATTATGTTGAAAACTCCATTTTGCTGATGAAATTCATTTTGCTCCCGTGCTAGACAGGCAGGGTAACTAAAAGAGACCAAGGAAGCCTCCAGATATGATAAAAGTCTGGCAGTAAATTACATGGCACTAGATAAAGTGTGCTTTCCTGGAAAATGTCTATTTGCTAATGTTACAGGAGGAACTATTACAAATTATATATCACCTGAAAAAATGAAGTTCTCTCTCTCTAGTTAATTACCAGTCACATTATAAGATGGGATGAGCAGCTCCAAACAGAACTTAACTGATTACTGCCTTTATGATTGAATTCTTAAAGAGTTTCACACAACAAAATTACATAATTATATTTTCAAAACGCCATAGAATCCCAAAATGTACCTATTTATAATTATCAGAATGTGCACATCTGATCGGGACCCAGTTACGTTCAAGGTCCCATTGAACCCGACATTCAATTATCTGCTGCGTTTTCTGTCACAATCAAGGAAAATCCATTGTGCATTCTCAATGGCTGCTGAAAGAAGATGCTGTATTAATGGAAGAAAATCAGGAACACATAAGATAATCATCCTCCACTGAACAAAAGATACAGGACAAAAGAAAATGGCAGAGTCCTGAAGACATCTAGTGGTGCCAAGACAATGGAAGGTTTAGAAAACAGATGATTTGCCTCTTTAAAGCAACAGAAGGGTAGCTCACACTTAGAGATGATGTGACTGCACTAAAAGCAGGCCTTTTTGTGCATTGAGAGGTATAGACAAGCACAAGAATCACAGTTAGATGCATTTTTAGGTATCGGAACAAACGACATAAAGAATCAGACTTTGGTATCAGTTTAGCAATAGAGGTGAGAGATAATAACCATTCAAGAAAAAAACCTCTTACAGGTAGCATAAGAAAGTTCTTGGGCCCAGCTGTCACCCTTAGTAATGATTACAGTCCTCTGAATGCAAACACACATGTGTAGTTACAACATGCACGGATACTGGCACCATACATGCAAAAATTTAAAAAGATCCTTGTGAATGTGGCATTCCATGAATCACAGGGAATTGGCACCAAGTTTCGGTCTCCATGCATGCCCAAAAAGGAAGGAGAAACTGACATCCATCAATAATAAAAAATAACTCAATTCAAATCAAATAGGTAGTGCTGAGAAATTGATCCTTTTTTTTTTCCTTTTAAATTAAAATGTTTCTATGAGCCTCCCAAGTATCCAATAACTTTTCTATCCCTAAAAATGTCAGCTCTTTTTTTATGCCTTTCTTAGAAAAGTGATATTAAGAATTAGTAGGTATTTTGGAACCTCCAAAGCCCCCTAAATAAGTACCAACAAATGACAACCTGAGCTGGATGATATTTTTAAATGATGCAAAAGACCAATAATCCAGGTAGAGCATGGGTGGAATCTGTAATCCCAGCACTTTGGGAGGCCAAGGTGGGAGAAACACTTGAGCCCAGGAGTCCAAGATCAGCCTGGGCAACAACGTGAGATCTTGTCAAAAAATACAAAACTTAGCCCGGTGTGGTGGTGCACACCCGTAGTCCCAGCTATTTAGGAGACTGACGCAGAGGGATCACATGAGCCCAGGAGACCGAGGCTGCGGTGAGTGGTGATGGTGCCACTGCACTCCAGCTGGGCAACAGAGTGAGACTCCAGCTCAAAAAAAAAAAAAAAAGACAATCTATAGTCTATAAGCTACTTTTGTTCTACATGCATAACTAAAACCACTTCAGAGCAGGTTTCAAATTAATATGACAGAGAATATCAGCTCTGTGGCATTAAAAGTATGTGAGGGGCATAGGTGTCCGTAAAGGTCAAGTTTCACCAGAAAGCAACAGCGTTATCTAAGCAATAACAAAGCATGAACAGGAAGCTCCTGATCTCCTTGAACACACCCGCCCTGGCGATTCTTTCTGATGGCCACAACCGCTCACAGCATTTTCCATCTAACACTGTGGGATGACGCTCGGTCACACCACGCTCTGCCTTCTTAAATGATCTGTGTGGAAACCACTCATGTCCATTTCTCTTTCATCTGAAAAATGTCAAATAAGACTGATAGGAGAGTCACTCACCCTCAATTTTCTCAATAATGTAAGGCTTAGAGGGAGTGTTAGAACGCTAAAGTAATAGACTCTTATCTCAAACCTCACTCCTTTATTTCCACTGGGAGGAAATCTATTTCTTAAAGTGTCTCCTCTAGAGTTTAGGGGGCTGGAAAAGGCTGTTTAAGCCGCCCCCCCAAAAAAAATTCCAAATATAGTCATTTTGAGTAAATATCACTCAGAAAAATAATAATAAAATCTCCTCTGGAGTGCTTATAAAAACTAATATAACTGTAGCAATGAATGAAAAAAAGAGCAGGGTCTTAAGAACTGAAAAAAAACCCAAGTGCAAGTGGTTGTCCGTACCTACCTCGTTTTCATCAAACACACATACATGCAATAGGTTTCAACCACAAGTTTCAAGAGCAGGTACAAACAAGCAAGAAAGAAAATCATCAATCTTTGTTGCACGAAGAGTGAAAGGGAGCCAGAGAAACCAATAGTCCGTGGCAATATTCCTTCCCTCACTCAGTGGATTAAAAAAAAAAAAAGCATCTAGACCCAGGAGAGACGTAATTCATATTTCATCTCCTAAACACACCTTGAACAGACTCACAGGACAAAATGAAGAGACGCTGTGAAACAAATCATATTCCAATTCTAATTCTCATTACATCAAGCTATTGCGGAAGAAAACAACAGATATAGCAATCAACTATTATATGCGGAAAACAAAAGCATGGGCATTAGTGAGAGCAAAAGCATCATCCAGAAATACTCCCTAAAACTTCCTGTCGGCCACTGCCTTACCAGGCTCCGGTCTGGTCTTATGTTCTTTGAGCTATGTTTTCCTAAGCTTTGGCCCCCTCCCCTACCTTGGGGAGGAGAATCTTCTCTAGCTCTCCCTAATTTACTTTCTAAATAAACTATATTTTCTAATCTTTAAAAAAAACTTTCTGTTAAAAAAAAAAACTGTTGAACGGGCCGAGTGTGGTGGCTCCCTCCTGTAATCCTTGCACCTTGGGAGGGTGAGGCGAGAGGACTGCATGAGCCCAGGGGTTCGAGACTAGCCTGGGCAACTTGGCGAGACGTCATCTCTATAATATATCAAGAATTTAGCCAGATGTGGTGGTGCACGCCTGTGGTTCCAGCTATTTGGAAGGCAGAGGCAGAAGGATCATCTGAGGCCAACAGGTTGAGGCTGAGGCTGTGGTGGCCATGATTGAGACACTGCACTCCAGCCTGGGTGACAGAGTGAGACTCAAACTCAAAAAAAAAAAAAAAAAAAAAAACTGTTGAATGAGTATGAAAATTGATCACATTTTAGGCAATTTACCCGAAGCATATGGCATAAGCAACTGCATTAAAAAGGACTCAGAAATCAAAATTATATTTCAAAGACTGCGTTCCATACACATGCCACTAAGCCAGGGTTCACAAAGGCGTCCAAGAGCAGGTCATCATGAGGCCTTTTTGAAAAGAATATGGTCCCTTGCTTCAGTGACAGGCCGCCCATGTCATCATCATCCTTGCTTGGCATCACCAATGGCTCCCCAGACGTCAAAGACAAATTCATCCGGGAACGCAAAGTCTCCGAGAGTTTCATCAAGAGCCACGGCAAACTCATCTGGGTTCCCCTTGTCCTTTCCCGCTTCAAACATTGTGGTAGCTGTCAACGACAAAGCTTAATAATTAAAGAGAAGGGATATCACATCAGAGGACTGAGAAAAATGGCACCAGGAAAAACTACTTGCTAAAAAATAACATATACAAGAGGGGACCCCAAAAAACCCGGAATCGATTTATTAAAAATTGTGTATTTATTCTTACATGCTTAAACGTCAGTTACCATCCAAGTCCTTTCTGCTGGATGCAGTACACCTTCAAGATGCTTTTTCCCCTGCTCAAAACAGTGGTTGAACTCGTCCATTTGGATGCTTTTTAGTGCTTCTGCCATTTTTTTGTTTCACCTCTTTTTCCACATCGGCAAAATATTTCCCTTTGAGGACTTTTTTCATCCACGGAAATGGAAAAAAGTCACTCAGGGCAGGTTCTGGTGAACAGGGTGAGTGGAGCCTGGGGGTCGTGCTTGGCAAGACCTCATCTCTACAACATATCAAGAATTTAGCCAGTGGTTTTTGTCAAAAACCGATGACCACTCAGTTGGTAACCAGGTGTGGGCAGGTGCACTCATAAATCATCCATCATGCCATGGGCAAATGCACTGAAAGAATCTAAAAAAAAATTCACTAGCTGGGCTCGATGGCTCAGCCTGCAATCCCGTGCCTTTGGGAGGCTGAGGTGAGTGGAGTGCCTGAGCCCGCGGGTTCGAGACCCGCCTGGGCAACTTGGCAAGACCTCATCTCTACAATAAATCAAAAAATTAGCCGGGCGCGGTAGCACGCACCTGTAATTCCGGCTACTCGGAAGGCTGAGGGGGAAGGATCGCCGGAGCCCAGTGGGTTGAGGCTGTGGTAGCCGGGAGCGGCCACTGCAATCCAGTCTAGGCGACAGAGTGAGACTCCCACTCAAAAAAAAAAAAAAAATTCACTGAAGTCAAACACAGCCTCTCACAACAACACTAGCTGGTCCACGGGTGCCGATGGGTTTCTAGAACACTTCCCCACGGTTGGGCAGAAGCCAGTACTGCAAGAGGCCCACCCTCCAGAAGATAACTCCGGTGGTCGGGGATCCCCTCTTGAACATATTAGATATTTCTGGTGCAAATTAAAACAAGAAGATAGCCTCTCTCACCCACCAAGGTGGCAAAGACACTTGTCACACACGTCCAGGGCACCAGACCTGCAGCTGCCACCTGGGCCCTCCACCCAACCTTGGAGCCATCTCTGGGGAGCCTCAGACACTCCCATGAGTGGACCAGGATGCCCTGAAAGAAAACCCTGTAGCTCACCCCAGCAGGACACTTGGAGTGCATCCCTTCCCCGGCTCCCGTAGCCACCAGTCCTCTCTGCAGCCCCAGCAGTCTCCACTTCCAGTGATGGGATCCAATCCCTCCTCCCCAGAGAAAACGTGTGAAAGGTGACAGGATGACAGCTTGCCGATGGCACAGTCAAGCTACAGGGAGGGCGGGAGGCCATCCGCCCGCCATGGACTCAGGGTGCCTTTTCCAGTCCTTCCCGTTGGGATGAAGAGCGAGGTGGTGCCCCGTTGGGTTATCCCCGTCGGCTGCATCACCCAGAGTTTTGAACAAGCATCCCAGGAGTGCACATTCCAGCCGGACATGGCCCCGCTGGCTGGGAGCCCGGGAGGCTCAGGGGGGCTTGGCTCAGCCCCCAGCAAGCACCAGCAACCAGAAGGAGAGTAGAAGTGAGATTCGGGCCCCGGGTGAAGACCATCCACATGAAGGGGAAACACCCAGGCCCAGAGAAAGCTCCAGCCCACCCTCTCCTCCCAAGTTAGGATGAACTTATCAGAGTGTGTGGAATTGATTTTTCTTTTTTTTTGCTTTTTAAAACTTTCTATTACATTTTTTTAAAAACTTCAGTAGTTTTAGTAGGTACAAATAGGTTTAGGTTACGTGGTTGCATTGAATAGTGAAGAAGTTTGGGCTTTAACTGTACCCCCCACTTCTACTTGTGCACATTGTATCTGATAGGTGATTTTTTTCATCTCTCTACTCCCTTCTGAATCTCCAGTGTCCACTATACCATTTTCTATGCATTTGCAGATCCTTAGTTTAGTTCCCACTTATAAGTGAGAACATGCAGTGTTTGACTTTCTGTTCACTTAGGATGATATTCTCCAATTCCATCCAAGTTGCTGCAAAATACATTATTTCATTCTTTTTGACAGCTGAAGAGTATTTCATGGTGCGTATATAGACCTCTATTTCATTATTCATGGATTGGTTAATGGGCATTTAGGTTCCTTCCACGTCTCTGCAACTGTGAATCGTGCTGCAATGAACATGCGAGTCCACGTGTCTTTTTTTTTTTTTTTTTTTTTTTTTTTGAGTTGGAGTCTCACTCTGTCGCCCAGACTGGAGTGCAGTGGCCGCTTCCGGCCACCGCAGCCTCGACCTGCTGGGCTCCGGTGATCCTTCCGCCTCAGCCTTCTGAGTAGCCGGAATTACAGGCATGCGCTACCACGCCCGGCTGATTTTTTGATTTATTGTAGAGATGAGGTCTCGCTGCCCAGGCGGGTCTCGAACCCGCGGACTCATGCAATCCACTCACCTCAGCCTCCCAAAGGCGCGGGATTACAGGCTGAGCCACCGAGCCTGGCTCCACGTGTCTTTTTAACATAGTGAACTCTGTTCCTTTGGGCAGATGCCTAGCAGTGGGATTGCTGGTTTAAATGGTAGAGCTGCTTTTAGCTCTTTAAGAAATCTCCATATCGATTTCCATAGACGTTGTACTAATTTGCATTCCTGCTAACAGTGTATAAACAATCCCTTTTCACTGTATTCACACCAGCATCTACTGGTTTTTTATTTTTAAATGATAGCCATTCTGACTGGTGTAAGGTGGTATCTCATTGTAGTTTTAATTTGCATTTCCCTGATGTGGGATTGATTTGAGTGAGCCTTGAGGCCTGGACCTTGGACTGAATTCGCTGCAGCTCTCAGAGCAGGCCAGGGCCACTGCTCTCCCCAGGGGTTCAGGTAAACCCACGCAAGCGAGGAAGAAAAGGAGAGAGGTGGCCCACACACAGAAGGACACCAGGATCAGGGCCGAGGCGGGGTGGGTGACCCCTGCAGGGATCAAAGCTCCGGGAAGGCGAGGAGAGTGTTCATGTGGCCAGGCAACCTGGTGTAGAACAAGAAAGGCCAGGCTCGGTGGCTCAACCTGTCATCCCCGCACTTTGGGAGGCAGAGGAGAGAGGATTGCCTGAGCCCACGGGTTCGAGACCCACCTGGGCAGCTTGGCGAGACCTCATCTCTACAATAAATCAAAAATGAGCCGGGCATGGTAGCTATGCGCCTATCGTTCCAGCTACTTGGCAGGCTGAGGTAGAAGGATCGCCAGAGCCCAGCAGGTTGAGGCAGCAGTGGCCGTGAGCCTGGCTGTGAGCCAGCCTGGGCAACAGAGACTCCACCTCAAAAAAAAAAAAAAAAGAATTAAGAGAAATCAAGCCAGATGTGGTGGCTCAAGCCTGTAATCCCAGCACTTTAGGAGGCCTAGGCGGGAGGATTGCCTGAGTTCAGGAGTTCAAGACCTGGGCAACATGGTGAGACCCAGTCTCGACCAAAAAAATCAGAATATTAGCCAGGCGTGGAGGGGTGCACCTGTATCCCAGCTATTCAGAAGGCTGAGGTGGAAGGATCGCCTGAGCCCAGGAGGTTGAGGCTGCGGTGAGCGGCTTTCCTGCTGTCGCTGGGGTAACAGAGCGACACCCCAACTCAAAAAAAATATGTAGAATTTTTTTATACCACATAGAGCAGCTAAGTGCTGACCTCTAGTGGCCATTTCTCATGACCGCGGCTGAACTACTTTTAAGTTATTGACAAACCTCTTTCGGTGAAATAGATCAACAAATAGTTTCCATTAAGTTTTAAATATTTAAGCAGAATTTTTTAATAAAAATGCTACTGTACGGCTAAACTCTTGGTGTCAGACTGGGCATGGTGGCTCATGCCTGTCATCCCAGCACTTTGGGAGGCCAAGGTGGAAGGATTGCTTGAGCCCAGGAATTCAAGACCCCCCTGGGCAACTTGGCGAGACCTCGTCTCTACAAAAAAAAAAAAAAATCAAAAAATTAGCCGGGTGTAGGGGTGCACATCTGTAGTCCCAGCGACTCGGGAGGCTGAGGTGGGAGGATCACCTGAGCCCAGAAGGTTGAGACTGCAGTGAGTCGTGATTTTGCCACGGCACTCCTGAGCGACAGGGTGAGATCTTGCCTCAAAAAACAAAACAAAAAATCTTGGTGTCAAAGTCCCAGAATTAAATCGTAGCTCTTGTTAGCTGACTCTGAGCAGCTAATTCAGGAGAAAAATCTCTTTGGGCAGCAGAGTCTCTGACTCTCTGTATGTAAATCTATAAAGCAGCAAACAGCGGGATTTGGATAAAGGTCATTGTCATTAATCCATTGTTAATTTAACCATAAAATCTGTAACTGTACATCATTCTATGGGATGTCCTCAGCACTTACTTTCCCTAAGACTTTTTATAAATACAAGGGGGACTCAAAAAATAAAACAGGAAGTATCTTTTTGTTTGTTTGTTTGTTTGTTTGAAGGGTGATCCCTTGTAGTACAGGCTTACTCCACTAGATATTAGGCCAGGTTTGGTGGCTAAGCCTGTAATCCCGTGCCTTTGGGAGGCTGAGGTGAGTGGATTGCCTGAGCCTGTGGGTTTGAAACCAGCCTGGGCAACTTGGCAAAACCTCATCTCTACAATAAATTGAAAAATTAGCCAGCGTATGGTAGCGCACCTGTAGTTCTGGCTACTTGGAAGGCTTTGGCAGACGGATCACCAGAACCCAACTGCCTGGGCAATGGAGTGAGGTTCCAACTCAAAAAAAAAGAATTAACATTAGTGAGGCCGGACATGGTGGCTCAAACCTGTAATACCAGCACTTTGGGAGGCGGGGGAAAGAGGATTGCCTGAGCTCAGGGGTTGGAGACCAGCCTTAGCCACATGGTGAGACCTGGTCTCTACAACAAATCAAAAAATTAGCCAGGCACGGTGGCACATGCCTGTGGTTCCAGTTGCTTGGAAGGTTAAGGAAGAAGGATCTCCTGAGCCCAGCAGGTCTAGGCTGCAGTAGCCGTGAACACGTCACTGCCCTCCAGCCCGGGCAACAGTGAGACTCTGACTCAAAAAAAAAAGAAAGAATTAACGAGAACTGGCTGGGCTGGGTGGTTCATCCTGTAATTCCAGCACTTTAGGAGGCTGAGACGAGTGGATTGCCTGAGCCCACGGGTTCAAGACCCATCCCGGGCAACTTGGTGAGATCTCGTCTCTACAATAAATCAAAACTTAGCCAGGCATGGTAGCACGCACCTGTAGTTCGGGCTACTCAGAAGGCTGAGGCGGAAGGATCGCCAGAGCCCAGCCGGTCGAGGCTGCGGTGGCCGGGAGCGGCCACTGCACTCCAGGCTGGGTGACAGAGACTCCAAATCAAAAAAAAAAAAATTAATGAAAGCTAAGAAATACTGGGAATTTATACAAGTAAATATGCTTATTTGTCTGTTAAAATCAGTATCACACTAGTGATTTATATTTCATGCTAATCAGATTTGAGCAAAGACAGAGACTCCTAACTTTTTTTTTTTTTGAGTTGGAGTCTCACTCTGTCGCCCAGACTGGAGTGCAGTGGCCGCTCCCGGCCACCACGGCCTCGACCTGCTGGGCTCCGGT
>NW_007253874.1:590138-594830 GCF_000164805.1 Carlito syrichta | reverse complement strand
GGTCTTGCCAAGTTGCCCAAGTGGGTCTCGAACCCACGGGCTCAGGCAATCCACTCACCTTGGCCTCCCAAAGCGCAGGATTACAGGCTGAGCCACCGAGCCCGGCAGAGACTCCTAACTTAATAATGGCTAACATTCTTCAAATAATTGCTTTCCTGGTGCTTTATCTCCCTAGACAACTGATCAGTTGCTAATCATGTGTCATGATAATGACCGTTTGTGTCCATTGGAGGAATTTGCCACAGATACTGGTGAATCAAAATCACAAATAAATTGTTCATTCAATTTCCACGGGACTTGTGGGGAATGTTTAGTGCTCTGAATTTCTCAGAGAAAAAGAAAATTCAGTCTTAAAGGATTCTTAGCTCATGTATAATTATTGGCACTACTGTCCAACATTCTCACCTATATCCTTGCACATTTTTAATAACAAGAGAGCCGGACTCGGTGGCTCAGTCTGTCATCCCAGCAATTTGGGAGGCCAAGGCAAGTGGATTGCCTGAGCCCGCGGTTTCAAGACCCACATGGACAACTTGGTGAGACCTCATCTCTACAATAAATCCAAAAAAAAATTAGCCGGGCATTGTAGCGTGTGCCTGTAGTTCCGGCTACTTGGACAGCTGAGGCGGAAGGATCGCTGGAGCCCAGCAGGGCGAGGCTGCGGTGGCCAGGAGCGGCCACTGCACTCCAGTCTGGGCAACACTCAACTCCAACTCAAAAAATAAAATAAAATAAAATAAAATAACAAGAGGTCAAACTAACGTGTTTAACCATTCCCAATGTATACTTAAGTAACGCTAAGGCCTGTTCCCAAACTTCAGGACTGTTTGAAATTCCCGCCTTTGAAAGCTGTGGTATCCCTATGCCTGAGGTCATCAGGATCCAGCTGCTGACATGTTAGTTCCTGAATCATACAGCAGTCACACAGCAATGCCACTGGAAAACTTCTCACCTGAGTGGGAACGCACTGTACCAGCTTAAACACTACCCAGTTCTTCTGCATTTAAGAGCTTGGCCACAGGCAGTATTTCCAAGTGGTCTCTCATCCAAGCAGCTAACCCAGCCTGACCCTGCTTAGATTCCAAGTCCCCGGTAGATCCAGCGCCTTCAGGCCTGGGCTGGGTGTAGTGGCCCAAGCCGGTCATCCCAGCATTTTGGGAGGTCGAGGTGAGAGGACTGCCTGAGCTCCAGGGTTCGAGACCAGCCGAGTAACTTGGAGAGACCTCATCTCTACAATAAATCAAAAATGAGCCGGGCGTGGTAGCAGGCACCTGTAGTTCCAGCTACTTGGAAGGCTGAGGCGGGAGGATCACTGAGCCCAGCAGGTCAGGGGTGCAGTGGCTATGAGTGTGACACTGCCCTCCAGCCTGGGCGACAGAGTGAGAGTCCGACCCAAAAGAAAAAAAAGAGCATGGCTACCTCCAATTCCCACTGCCCTATTTGCACATGCCTTAGCACCCCTGTCCCAGGCCCACATCATTGCCACAAATCCCGACATTTTCCCAAATGCAAAAGAATTGGGAGAGAAGCTGTAAGCCACTGGTTTTCAGCTTTAACTTCTCACCTGCACAGAACAAAAATCTGTTCTATGCAAATGTTACCTTTTTCTCCAAGGATCAAGAAACAAGACTACCAATGTTTTTCAGTTACAGATATCATCTATTCATCCAGCATAGAAATTCTGTTTTAAAAGCTCAGGCAGGTAGCCGGGCTCAGTGGCTCAGCCTGTAATCCCGCGACTTGGGAGGCTGAGGTGAGTGGATTGCCTGAGCCCGCAGGTTCGAGACCCGCCTGGGCAACTTGGCGAGACCTCATCTCTACAATAAATAAAAAAAACTAGCCGGGTGTGGTAGCGCGCGCCTGTAGTTCCAGCTACTCGGAAGACTGAAGTGGAAGGATCCCCAGAGTCCAACAGGTCGAGGCTGCGGTGGCCGGGAGTGGCCACTACACTGCAGTCTGGGAGACTGAGTGAGACTCCAACTCACAAAAAATAAAATAAATTAAATAAATTTTTAAAAATTAAAGTTCAGGCAGGCAAGGACAAACAAAATGTCTAGGAAGCCACTGGTTAGCCCCAAATTCCCAACCAAGTGGAGTCATGTACTGTAGTGCCACGCCAAGCCAGAGCTCCGCTGTGCGTCGGAGCTGCCAGAAGTCAAGAAAGAGATGACAGCCACACCCCCAACAAGCCAGTGCCAGCCAACAGGGTCAGGACATCCGCTCCGGCTTTCACCTTGGCTAGCAAAGTAACCTTGAGACAAAGATCAGCTTCTGTCACTGTTTCTGCTCTCTTCGGCCTTTTCTGCCCATAAAGCCACGCTCCTAGGCTCAGTTCCCCAGAGCACCCACTCTGTCCTACAGAAAGAGGTGTTGCCTGATTCTAGAAATGCAAATAAAAGTCCACCAAGGTCTTTAAACCAAATGTGTGCATCTGTGTGTTTTTATTGTTTGTTTGTTTTTTTGAGTAGGAATCTCACTCTGTGCCCAAGCTGGAGGGCCATGGCACACTCCCAGCCACCGCAGCCTCCACCTGCTGGGCTCAGGCGATCTTCCGCCTCAGCCTTCCAAGTAGCTGGAACCACAGGCGCACACCACCACGCCCAGCTAATTTTTGGGTTTATTATAGAGACGAGGTCTCACCAAGCTGCCCAGGCTGGACTCAGGCAATTCCCTCACCTCAGTCTCCCAAAGTGCTGGGATGAGCCACCACGTCCGGCTTAACTAAATTCGTTTGAATTTTGTCTTTTGACAATTCTATAAGGAAAGTGGAAGATGCATGGGAGTAGAAAAGGAAGAATGCACTTCAAATAGTCTGCCTGGTAGCCGGTTAACAAAATCATCGCGTCTTTGACTTTACTTTTTTGGAGTTTGGGGATTTTTGTGGTTGTTTATTTGTTTGTTTGGGTTTTGGGTTTTTGTTTTGTTGTGGGGGACATTGTTGGGTTTTTCGTTTTGTTTTGGTAGAGACAGGGTCTCGCTATGTTGCCCAGGGTGGTCTCGAACTCCTGGCCTCTAGTGAGCCTGCCATCTCAGCTGTCCAAAGTGCTGGGATTGCAGTTGTGAGTTACCACACCCCAGCCGAGTCCTTGACTTTCAGAAATGTAGGAAGTAGCTAATTAAAATGCACACCCTCAGAAGCCTGCAGGCAAAGTCCAACACTGGAGGACGTGGTTACTCCTTCCCAGCACCCAACTGTCTTTCTGAAGGGAAAGCTTAACCTATTTCTGCATGAAAAGGGCCAGGTCTTCCACACTCTTGACCCTTGTATTTGAGGGTCACTGTGAGCTCCGGGTAGAGGATTTGACCTTGACCTACCATCTTCCTGGCCTCAGTGATTGATTCACTTGAGCCAAGCAGACCAATCAGAGCCAACCTTGGATATTTTGTCCAAGTGATGGGGGGGGGGTGGAGCCAGCCACAAGGGAGGCTCCACGGGGGAGGGTCTGAAGCCACAGGGGGTGGGGGGTTCTGAAATAAAGCCAGCGACTTGGGAAGACAGAAGCCACACCCCGATGACTGCACCTGAACTCTGGATCTAGGGATTCTGGAAGCCAAGGTCTCTCTCTAGACTTTTCAGTTACAGGCACAAATAAATCTCTCCTTTTCTGGTTTTCCTTAAGCCAGTTAGAGTTAGGATTTTTTTGTCTGGCTTGGGTCATTTGCAACTGATAGAGTACTGATCAGAACCCTGGTGGCCTCATGAGGACATAAGAAATACACAGAAATTCAGTTGCTTCACTTCCCCATCAAGGCATATGCCAAGTGTGTCTTTCTTTTTGTCTCCGATTCGTTGTTCATAGAGCTTCAGTAACCCTGTTCAATGGTGCACAGTTTTAATGCCATAATAAATCCAAATAATATAATGCTTTTCATATATCTCATTCACAAGTTACCTTCGTGTGTATTTTTTAAATATATAAAACTGGACTAATGAACACTTTGTTCACATTTATAAATTAAGAACGAACTAAAATATATATATATATATATTTTTTTTTTTTTTTTTTTTTTTTTTTTTTTGAGTCAGGGTTTCACTCTGTTGCCCAGGCTGGAGTGCAGTGGCACAATGACAGTTCATCACAGCCTTGATCTCTTGGGTTCAGGCAATCCTCCTATGTCTGCCTCCTAAGTAGCTGGGACTACAGGTGCATGCCACCATAACCTGGCTTTTCTTTCTTTCTTTCTTTCTTTCTTTCTTTCTTTCTTTCTTTCTTTCTTTCTTTCTTTCTTTTTTTAAATTATAAAGATGTGGGGTACAATTCAGGATTAGGCATACAAACATTGATCATGCAGGTACCCTCGTGGATGAGGTATGCCCCTCCCTCCCCTAGCAGCTGCCAATTCCACCCCCCACCCCACCCCCAGTTTCCCACTACTGAACCTAGTTTTTCGTTTGTTTGGTTTGGTTTTTGTTTTTGTTTTTGTAGAGATGAGGTCTCGTTATGTTACCCAGGCTGGTCAACTTCTAAGCTGAAGCAATCCTCCTGCCTCGGCCTCTGCCTCCTAAAGGGCTGGGATTACAGGCATAAGCCGCCGTGCCCAACTAAAAGTTTTTGAAGTTTAGTTGGCACTAAGACTTCACAGCTAGTAAGTAAGTGGTCGGGGCCAGGTCTTTTTTTTATTGTCCTTCATTATCTTTTTGTCCATTACTCTTTTCATCACTCCACAAACACTTTTTTTTTTTTTTTTTTT
>NW_007253874.1:588904-590118 GCF_000164805.1 Carlito syrichta | reverse complement strand
GCCTGAGCCCGCGGGTTCGAGACCTGCCTGGGCAGGCGAGACCTCATTTCTACAATAAATTAAAAAAAAAAAATTAGCCGGGCATGGTAGCACGTGCCTGTAGTTCCAGTTACATGGAAGGCTGAGGCAGAAGGATCACCGGAGCCCAGCAGGTGGAGGCTGCGGTGGCCAGGAGAGGCCACTGCACTCCAGTATAGGTGACAGAGTGACACTCCAATTCAAAAAAAGAAAAACCAAGTAGCTGGAACTACAGGCTCGCACTACCACCCCGGCTACTTCTTTTGATTTATTGTAGAGATGAGGTCTCTCCAAGTTGCCCAGGTGTGTCTCAAACCCGCAGGTTCAGGCAGTCCACTCACCTCAGCCTCCCAAAGGCGCGGGATTACAGGCTGAGCCACAAGAGCCTGGCCACAAACACTTTTTATCTTAGAAAGAATAAAATGACTGTAAGTGAGAACAAGACATAAATAAGCATTAAGCCCATCGAATTAAGAGACATAAGACATTTAAAAACAGTAACATCTTACCTAAATCGATATCGCGAATTCCCACGTACAACTCAAGAAGATCATCAATCTTGCTAATTGCCTTGGATTTGGCTTCAGAGGGCTTGAGCAAAGAAGGGAGAAATAAGATGTTATATTTTTATATAAAAATCTCTCCATGGTTGAGGCCTACCTGGGAGAAAATCTGTGTGGACCCAGTCCCTGATGAGCTCATTTTAACAGAGATGGTCTGGAAGGCGCCCGTAACCAGACACAAATCCATACAGTCAATGTTTGTGTTTAATGACAGCACGGGTGCTATGGATTCAAAAAAGAAAAGCCAAAAACCCAGTCCCCAAGTAGTTCACAGTCTAGAAGGGAAGGTAGGTGTGAAGACAAATAACCGTGTAGCAGTTTGTAAAGGACACAGCAGGGTCAGAAGCCTCACAGGGAAGGAAGCAAGTGTGTGTCCCTAAGAGTCACGGAAGACTCCGGAAGGAAGGTCACTTCAGGCAGCAGGAGAGCTGGGGAGGAGGAGGCCCTTCAAGTTCAAGGCACAGACAGGCAGAATTCTCGTGGGGACGTGGGTGGGCAGAAGTGACAACACTACAGAGAGGCAGGAAGGCCCGGAGGAAGGCTCTGGAGAACGCAGTGGCACACACGCATGACCAGGTCTTCAGGGATCCCATGTGCCGTGAAAAGGAGTTTGGTCTTTTTTTTTTTTTTTTT
>NW_007253874.1:580595-588546 GCF_000164805.1 Carlito syrichta | reverse complement strand
CAGGCGTGGTAGTGCATGCCTGTAATTCTGGTTACTCAGAAGGCTGAGGCGAAAGGATCGCCGGAGCCCAGCAGGTCGAGGCTGCGGTGGCCAGGAGGGGCCACTGCACTCCAGTCTGGGCAACAGAGTGAGACTCCAACTCAAAAAAAAAAAAAAAAAAAAAGTTTTTGTGTTATGTATGAGTGATACCAAAATAGTTTTGTTCTTTCTAAAACTGTTATTTAACATTTCCATTTGTTAGAAAAATGATAGGACAGGTCTTACTATTCTTTTAAATTTTTCATTTAATATTTGGCAAACACGGGTTCAACGTAAAGTTTCTTTCTTTTTTTTAAAGATGTGGGATACAATTAGTTTATTTCAATACTTGTCCCAAATGACTTCCTAGCTGAAAAAGAAATTGTCCAAAACTGGGAAATACTCAACCCTGGGTGCAAATGTAAAAATCATTTGCATTTAATTCATTCGATTTTAAGAATTTCACATTATTTGTAATACCGCTATAAATGGATGTCAGTTTGTAGTCTCAAAATTTATTAAAATCATACATTGTATAGCAAATAAAAAGTTCGAGGATATGAGTATATGAGCACATAGTATATCTACATTTTGATATACAAAAACTAAACCTCACAATGACAAAGACAATATTTTACTCTTACCTTGCTACAATGTATTCAAACTGCCTGTGTAAAGCAACAGGTTACACGAAGCAATTTAGACGTTAACCTTTGTATCCATTCTACCATATCTGAAGTTACTGTATCAAGTGTCAGCGCCCCAGGCTATGGCAAAGTCGCTTCCTGTTAAACTTTGTATCCATCCCGCCCTATCTGAAGTTGCTGTAACAAGTATCAGTGCACCAGCCTGCGCAAAATCACTTGGACCATGACCTTTGTATCTCACCAGCCCTGTCTGACGTTGCTGTAACTGAATATTAGTGCTCCTCACCCACAAATGGTGATAAATTTTATGACCCTAACTGCTCCCATGAGCGACTGCATAGCTCTCTCCATCACCTCTTCCCCACCCACGTTCACTGCACCTGGACGCAGCCCTTATCTTTCCCATTTCTAGAGATTTCCTAATTTGCCTCCCTACCTTCGGCCTTGAGCCTCTGGAATCCACCCTGCTCAATAGCCCGCCCCCTGGAGCCGAGGGATTTTCCTGAAATACAAAACTGCCTGTGGTGCTCGCTCGCGATTCTTTTTTGTGTTTTGTTCTGTTTTGTTTTTTTGAGTTGGAGTCTCACTCTGTCGCTCAGACTGGAGTGCAGTGGCTGCACCCGGCCACTGCAGCCTCGACCTGCTGGGCTCCGGCGATCCTTCCGCCTCAGCCTTCCAAGCAACTGGAACTACAGGCACGTGCTACCACGCCCGGCTGATTTTTTGATTTATTGTAGAGATGAGGTCTCACCAAGTTGCCCAGGTGGGTCTCAAACCCGCGGGCTCTGGCATTCCACTCACCTCAGCCTCCCAAAGGCGCGGGATTACAGATTCTTAAATGCCTCCCTCCACACGGCCCTTTCCACCCACCTACCCCTAGCCCATGCCTATATCACCCCCACCAAATCCTTCCAGCACCACACACACCAGCCTCATGGATGGCTTGCATGGTGCCCAAGTCCATCACCATCCCATGTCTTGAACATACGTCTCTCCCATTTTAAACCTACTTAAAAGAACAAAAAACCTCTGGGTCTTACTCTGTTGCCCAGGCTGGAAGGCAGTGGCACAATCATGGCTCACCGCTGCCTCAACATCCTGGGTTCAGGCAAACCTTCCACTTCAGCCTCCTGAGTAGCTGCAACTACAGGCGTGAGCCACCACGCCCTGCTAATATTTTTCATTTTTTGTAGAGACGAGGTCTTGCTATGGTGCCTAGGCTGGTCTCCAACTCCTGCACTCAAGCGATCCTCCCACTTCGACCTCCCAAAGTGCTGGGATTACAGGCGTGAGTCACTATGCCTGTCTCCGCAAGCACCATCTGAATAAAGCATGAGGCGTGCACGTGGAGTGTTTGACAGTCTTCAGCACGCGTGCCAGGTTCAAAGCCGGTGATTTGTTGCAAATCCTGTAAATCCTTTAAATCCTTGAGGGCTTGAAGTTAGCCTGTAGGTCCTTTGCATCAAATTTAACATTAGCACCAAACTACCTTTCTCCTTTCGCTGTGAGCTATTTTTAATCGCCCTATTTAACTAAACAGGCTGGAATGGATCTTTAGAGGTTTGTCTTCACACGAGCCTTTCCTGCCTCCCCAAGCAGGCCTTAAGCTGACCCTCTTCACCCCAGCACCGTATCCAAAGCAGGTGCCTGACAAATACTCGTGAATGATGCTTCCTCTCAGAAGGTGGCCTCCTCCTGGAGGAGCACAGGGCTTTTCTGCTGACCCGCTTCCTGTATGAGCTATTGAAAGGTTGCCACGTCTCCTCGCAGCCTCCAGCAGAAAGTAGTGCGGGCATCCTTCCAGCCCCCGGTGCCGCCTCCTTCCCTCTGTCCCCCCCATTCTCTCGCCATCGCCCCCTTCTGCCGAGGTTGGTCATTCCATTCAACGAACAGTCCCTGGCCTTCCGCAAGGTGCCGGGTATTGTGCTGGGTGGTGGGAAAGTGAAGAATTGAAATGACCCGTGGAAGCCGGGCTCGGTGGCTCAGCCTGTCATCCCGCGCCTTTGGGAGGCAGAGTGAGTGGATTGCCTGAGCCCGCGGGTTCGAGACCCGCCTGGGCAGCGAGACCTCATCTCTACAATGAATCAAAAAATCAGCCGGGCGTGGTAGCACGCGCCTGTAATTCCGGCTACTCGGAAGGCTGAGGCGGGAGGATCGCCGGAGCCCAGCGGGTCGAGGCTGCGGTGGCCGGGAGCGGCCATTGCACTCCAGTCTGGGCGACAGAGTGAGACTCCGACTCAAAAAAAAAAAAGAAAGAAAGAAATGACCCATGGTCACTGCCCTGAGTTTTCTCCACTGACCTCATCCTATTTCTTTCTCTTTTTTTTTTCTCCTCTTGAGTCAGAGTCTCACTCTGTCACTCAGGCTGGAGTGCGGGGACGTGCTCGTGGCCACCGCCACCTGGACCTGCAGGGCTCAGGCAATCTTTCCGCCTCAGTCTCCCGAGTAGCTGGAACCACAGGTGCGCACCCCCACGCCCGACTGTTTTTTTTGGATTTATTGCAGTGATGAGGTCTCACCAAGCTGCCCGGGCTGGTCTTGAACCCGTGGGCTCAGGCAATCCTCTCATCTCGGCCTCCCACAGTGCTGGGATGACAGGCATGAGTGGCCACGCCCGGCCCTCATCACATGTCATTTTCCAAGTGCATGTGGCGCTTGATCTCTCAGCTGCCACTAGATGGCTCTCTCCATCACCTCTTCCCCACCCGCGTTCTCTGTACCCAGACGCAGTCCTTATCGATAGTTCCCATTTCTAGAGATTTCCTGATTTGCCTCCCTGCCTTTGGCCTCTTATCCCCCCAGAACCCAGACACCCGGATCGGGGACTCCCTGCAACTGACAACACCCCATGACTCAAACATTCCCAAGGACAGCTTTGGCCTTCTGGTTCCTTGCGTATCCGCCCCAACACGGGGGGCGTGACAGACCATGACACCGTCACTGTCACCCAACGAGCTCTGGGAGCCCACCCATGAGCTCAAGCTAACAGGCATCCTTTATTCACTTATTAATTCACCCATGCCTCCCGTTCGGACGGTTCACCTGTGTCTCCTGTCCTCCAGACACACGGGAACCCCAGACGTGGCCACATAGAGAGAGGCCAGAAGGGCGCAAGCCTGCGCCCCCGCCTGGGGGAGCTCCCAGGCCTCCACCCCAGCCTGACCGCCCCTCTGTCCAAGGCCGACTCCACCCCAGGGCAACATCCTCTCCTGTTACCCTCCCAGCCTCCAAATGTCCCTTCTCCTCCTGGTGTTCTTCCCCCAAACACTGACCTTCCTGTCGACACAGTCCGTCGAACCCCAAAACCCTTGCTTCACTCAAGCTCACACGCAACCTTCAGTCACTCATTAATTCAGCAAAGACTTGAGTTCCTTTGATGTATCAGATCTTCTAACGGGATGTCAGGGGTACAGCCATGAAGGAGACAGAGAAACAAAGGAGCTAAACCACACACAAAATCGGACAGATAATGACAGAAGGCGTTCCGTGGTGCTCAGCGCTCTGACGGAAACCGAGGGCCTGGGAGAGCGGGTAGGGGTCGGCGTGAAGGGGATGGCTTAGAAAAGGCCCTGGAGAGACAGCAGTGTGGGCAGAAACCTGGCAAAAGCAGAGGAACAAGCCAGGCAGAGAAACAGAAAGAGGTCACAGCAGCACACAGACCCTGGGGTGAGGACACGCCTGGAGCATCTGGGGACAGTGAGGAGAGCCATGTGACTAAAGCAGAGAAGCCCGGGTAGAGAGGGAGAAAATGAGAGCAGGGGAGAATGCGGATCAGATCAGGGTCGCTCTGGGGTCGTTGGCTCCAACCCCGAGTGACGCGAGAAGCCCCTGGGGGGGTGGACAGAAGAGGGACATAATCTCGCTTGCATTTGTTAAGGATAATTCTGGCCTGGGTGCAGTGGCTCACACTTGTCATCCCAGCACTTTAGAAGGCCTAAGTGAGAGAATTGTCTGAGTCCAGGGGTTCAAGACCAGCCTAGGCAATGTGGCGAGACCTCATCTCTACCATAAATTAAGAAAAATGAGCCAGGCATGGTAGCCCGTGCCTGTAGTCCCAACTATTGGAAAGCTGGGGTGGAAGGATCACCGGGGCCCAGCAGGTCGACGCTGGGGGGGCCACGAGCGTGTCATGGCACTCCGGCCTGGGAGACAGAATGAGACTCCAACTTAAAAAAAAGATAATTCTGGCTGCTGTGCTAAGCAAAGATGGAAAAAGAGCAAGGGCGAAGGCAGGAAGGCTGAATAAGGAGTGATTCCAGGTAAGATGACGGTGCAGTGGTGAGAAGCTGTTGGACTCTGGTATTTCAGAGAGGTGCATCCGCCAGGATCTGATTATGGGAGGGACATGGGATGGGAAAGGGAGGAGCCAGGGATGACTGCAAAATGTTTACTGAGAAGAGGAGTTCATGAGAATGACACACAAAGAAAGAGCACAATCTTTTTTTTTTTTTTTTTTTTTTTGGGTCTTAGTCTCACGCTGTCTTCCAGGCTGCAGTGCAGTGGCATGTTCACGGCCACGGCAGCCTCAACCTCCTGGGCTCAGGAGATCTTTCCACCTCAGCCTTCCAAGTAGGAGGAACCACAGGCATGAGTCACCATGCTCTGCTAGTTTTTTGATGTATTGTAGAGATGAGGTCTCATCAAGTTGCCCAGGCTGGTCTCGAACCCCTGGACTCAGGCAATTCTCTGAACTCGGCTTCCCAAAGTGCTGGGATTAGAGGCTTGAGCCACCATGCCCGACCTGAGCACAATCTTCTTAAGCATGTTCATCACCATGGGTGGCCCTGAGACCTGTCCGGGCCCCCAGAGAGCCTGGGCTGATTCCTTTCAGGTGCTGACATAGTCCAGACATCTCCAGACTCTGAAGAAGTCATCTGCAGTACCTGAGAATCTCCATAGCTCCTCTCATGCACTTGGTTTCTAAATTTCCTTCTTAAACACCTTCCATAATTTCCAGATTGATTAAATACAGTAGACGATGAATTAAAAGTTCATGCTTCAATTAAAACGGATGTTATTTTACTTAACCTGTGGTTTCACCTCTTTACAGTTTTTTTTTTTTTTTTTGAGTTGGAGTCTCACTCTGTCACCCAGACTGGAGTGCAGTGGCCGCTCCCGGCCACCACAGCCTCGACCTGCTGGGCTCCGGTAATCCTTCCACCTCAGCCTTCCAGGTAGCCAGAATTACAGGTGTGCACTATCACACCCGGCTAATTTTTTGATTTATTGTAGAGACGAGGTCTCGCCAAACTGCCCGGGCGGGTCTCGAACCCGCGGGTTCAGGCAATCCATTCACCTCAGCCTCCCAAAGTGTGGGATTACAGGCTGAGCCACCAAGCCCAGCTCTCTTTCCAGCTCTAATAAACATGAATATCCATACATTTCCAAGTGGAATGAGGATTAAATGAATATGACTTACCAGTTCTTCCACGGTGGCAGGACCTTTTGATCTCAGGCGAAGTGTTCCCCGTTCACTACCAATTTTTCCAGCTGATGACCTCCCAGTCTTTGGCCTGGGCTCTATTTCTATAAACACACAATAAATGAGGAAGGGTACATGTATTCAGAAAAGATATCCCAACCGATTGCGGTGAACATTAGCGCACTTTATATTTGCCACAAAACTGCATACAATTATTGTAGAGATTGGACAAGAGGCATGCTTTCTTATGGAACTTCCAAAACAAGACAAATTCACCTGCCGCCCATTATTCTCACATGATCGTCTGCATGAAACAGTTCTGGCTATAAAAAGAAGAGGGATCATGTGGAATGTACAGACAGGAAGGACTCGAAGTTATAAGAAAGAAAAAAACAAAACAGTTGGTTTTATTATAAGAGTAAAGAGGCCGGGTATGGTGGCTCACACCTGGAATCCCAACACTTTGGGAGGCTGATGTGAGAGGATTGCCTGAGCCCAGGAGTTCAAGACCAGCCAGGAAAACACAGTGAGACCTCATCTCTACAAAAATTTAAAAATTAGCCAGGCGTGGTGACACATGCTTGTGGTTCCAGCTACTTGGGAGGCTGAGGTGGAAGGATCACCCGAGCCCAGCAGGTCGAGGCTGTGGTGAGATGTGATGGAGCCAAACTGCACTCCAGCCTGGGCAACAGAGTGAGACCCCGACTCAAAAAGAAGAAGAGTAAAGAGGGATACGTGTCAGGAAAGCAACACTGGAAGTTCAGCTGGGCTTCATCAAGGTGACAAAGAAGGAAAAGAACCACGTCTTGAGAGCAGAGAGAGACAGAGGCACAATCACTCAGGGACCCACCCTCGCTTGGGGCTTTATGGACCCAACTCCGTCCAACACTCACACCAACCTGTGGGGCACACGATGACCCTCATTTCACAGATAAGGGGATCGAACTCAGGGAGCCGCGGGGCTGGGATTCAGAACCAGGTCCCGTGGACACAGAGGAGATTCCAAAGGCCCTCCGCTTTCCTCAGCAACACCGCGGCCTCGCCCCTCTTGGAAGCGCCGGGGATTCGATCAGGAGTGGGGCCCCAGAGAGAAAGGGCCTGGGTGCAGAACCCCAGGAAGGAACTCCCCGCAGACAGCAGGGACGCCCAAGGGAGCAAGGGTCCCGGAAGCTTCCCTTTCCTGTGCCTGTTTTTCTGTCATGTCTTCTCTTCTCTTTGCAAAGCACCAAGAGTCCCTGGGCCCACACCAAGCAGTGACACAAACGAGTGAAAGAGACAGGAGGAGCTGGAACTAACTGGAAGGGTGAGCACTGTCTAGACCACACAATAACGTACTGCCCTGTGGGAATGCAGGCCTTGCAGGGTCAGACATTGCACTTTGTGGCAAAGAAACTGGATACCCAAGTTTCATATGAATCTCTTGATTTTTAAGTTTTTTAAGTTTAGGCAATTAAGTCAAACTTTGGTTTTTTTTTTGAGTCAGAGTCTCTGTTGCCCAGGCAGGAGTGCAGGGGCATGCTCACGGCCACCGCAGCCTCGACCTGCTGGGTTTAGGAGATCCTCTCACCTCAGCCTTCCAAGTAGCTGGAACCACAGGCGTGCGCCACCACACCTGGTTAACTTTTATTGATTTATTGTATGTAGAGATGCGGTTCCACCAAGTTGCCCAGGCTCATCTCGAACCCCTGGGCTCAGGCAATCCTTTTGCCTCCACTTCCCAAAGTGCTGGTATTACAGGTGTGAGCCATTGCACCTGGTCGAACAGTCTGTTTGTTTGGTTTGTTTTGTTTTGTTTTTGAGTTGGAGTCTCACTCTGTCGCCCAGACTGGAGTGTAGTGGCCACTCCCGGCCACCGCAGCCTCCA
>NW_007253874.1:580096-580575 GCF_000164805.1 Carlito syrichta | reverse complement strand
CTTCCAAGTAGCTGGAACTACAGGTGCACGCCACCATGCCCGGCTGATTTTTTGATTTATTGTAGAGATGAAGTCTCGCCAAGTTGCCCAGGCAGATCTCGAACCCGCGGGCTTAGGCAATCCATTCACCTCAGCCTCCCAAGGCGCGGGATTACAGGTTGAGCCACTGAGCCCGGCTGTTTGGTTTTTTGAGTTGGAGTCTCACTCTGTCACCCAGGCTGGAGTGCAGTGGCACACTTACAGCCACCCCAGCATCGACCTACTGGGCTCCGGTGATCCTTCCACCCCGGTCTTCCAACTAGCCGGAACTACAGACATGTGCTATCATGCCTGGCTACTTTTCTGATTTATTGTAGAGATGAGGTCTCGTCAAGTTGCCCGGGCTGCTCTTGAACTCATGGGCTCAGGCAATCTTCTTGCCTCCACCTCCCAAAGTGCTGAAATGACAGGTGTGAGCCACAACACCCGACTTTTTTTTT
>NW_007253874.1:576685-579678 GCF_000164805.1 Carlito syrichta | reverse complement strand
TTTTTTTTTTTTTTTTTTTTTAAGACAAAGTCTCGCTGTGTTGGCTGGCTGGTCTCAAACTCCTGACATCTCAAGTGATCCTCCCACCTCAGCCTCCCAAAATGCTGGATGACAGGTATGAGGCGCCGTGCCCTACTTTAAGTCAAACTTTCAAAAACAACAGAGTGGCAAAAATGAAAGAGACCTGCGAGTAAGATTCCAACCATGGGCTACCAGCTGATAATCTGTGCAAATGTGGTGAATTCCCTCCACTGGGGACTCCATGTGGTGGCCGTTTGTGACAAGGGGTGAGTGAGGAAAGGGAACCCAAGACAACGAAACCCCAGTGGGGAATCACAGGACAGGCCAGGGGCTGAGGTCTGTGCCAAGCTCTCAGGGCACAGACCTCAAGCGGCCTGCAGCCTTACTGACTTGGAGCCTAGAGTTCCCGTCTCCAGCCAAGCCCTGCCTTGCTTCTGAGAATTGATGCCAGAGTGACTAAGGATTTTGCATATTGATTTTGACCCATATTTGGGGACAGAGTCACCAAGACATAAGTTTTCCTCTGACAATGAAATGACTAAAAATTGATTGGGGGACACACAGCATCACACAGGGTACCTGGTCCTAAACCGGGGAGGCGAGAGCCCACTGGAGGTCCAAACTCCACCCGTGTGCAGCCTGCTTGTGTAGCTAAGACTCACTTGCACCCCAAATCTCTATTATAAAATAAAATGCTTTTTTAAATTTAAAAAAATTATCACTCAATGAGTACACTAGCTCCCACTAAGCCAAAGTCTATAAATGGCAGCCGACGAGTTTGGGAGACGCTCAGAGGCCAAGCCTGGCGACCAAACATCCTCAGGGGACTGGCGCTCTCTAAGCAGGACTGCAGCATTGGCCTTGCCAGTTACATCGTGTCCTGCCTGAGGGAAGAAAGGATTCTCGGGTGCCGGCAAAGAGTTTCAAAAAGAGTACCCAAAGAGGAACACCAAGTCCGTCTACCATCACTGCCCAGGATGCTGTACTGCCCAGCCACAAGGGCGTATATCCCCAAAGTGGTGAGGTTCAAGGTACTGACCTCAAGATAAACCAGAATGAACCCCAGCACTTTGGGAGGCCGAGATGAGAGGATTGCCTGAGCCCATGGGTTCGAGACCAGTCTGGGCAACTTGGTGAGACCTCATCTCTACAATAAACCAAAAAATTAGCCAGGCGTGGCAGCATGCACCTGTAGTTCCAGCTACTTGGAAGGATTGCCTGAGCCCAGCAGGTCAAGGCTGCGGTGGCCGGGAGTGGCCACTGCACTCCAGACAGGGGGACAGAGTGAGATCCTGACTCAAAAAAAACCCTTCCCCACCCCTTTTCTACCCCCGGCTGCACAGACACTCCACCCCACAATCATGTCACCCAGCAATCCACATGATGTAATTTGTCTTCCCATGTAAATGTCTACAGAGTGGAAAATGCATAGCTCAGCCAGCCCGTGTTTGGGTCTCCCACAGCATGTATATTCCTGCTTGTAAGGTGATACACTGGCATTCTGACTCATTGACAAGTGTCTCTTATGAGTTTGGTGAGCACAATACCACCCTGAAATATTGAACAACTCGGGACCCACTGAAAAATGAATAAATACAAGTTTCTGAGACTTGCAAAGCTAAGGACTCAACCCCAGGCCTGTGGGGGCTTCATCAAAGAAGGCCATCCCCGCCTGGGAATGACATCGCCTCCCAGCCGATGTCTCTACCTCATCTCGCTCTTACCTGCAGCATCGGTTGCTATGAGGGGGGACCCAAAAAACTGTTAATTTATTTATAGAAAGTTGTGCATTTATTCCTACATGTTTACATTTCAGTCACCTTCAAAGCACTCCTCGTTTGATGCAAGACACCTATTGAGATGCTTTTTCCACTGCCCAAAACAGTTTTTGAACTCATCCATTTTGACGCCTTTGAAGGCCTCTTCCACCTCAGCCAAACATTTCCCTTTAAGGACTTTTTTCATCCGGGGAAACAAACAAACACAAAAAGCTGCATGGAGTGAGACCAGGTGAATAGGGAGGATGGGCACAGGGGTGAGGCCATTTTTGGTCAAAAACTGCTGCACACTCAGGTGTGTTGTGGTGGTAGAAGCACCAGTCACCTGTTGGCCACAACTCGGACATATCTTCCACAAATCATGACGTGACCTTCTCAAAACCTCCAGATAAAAACTGGTTGACTGTTGGATCCACAGGAACAAATTCCTAATGTACTACAAGGGCTTGTCCTCTAAAAGATAATTGTGGTGCTTTTTGGGGGGGGGAGTTCCCTTGTTGAAGGGAAATTGCATGTCACGTGGAAGATTTTTATTAATAAATTTTATTGGGCCGGGCTCGGTGGCTCAGCTTGTAATCTCACACCTTGGGAGGCTGAGGTGAGTGGATTGCCTGAGCCCGCGGGGTCGAGACCCGCCTGGGCAACTTGGCCAGACCTCATCTCTACAATAAATCAAAAAATTAGCCGGGCGTGGTAGCGCGAGCCTGTAGTTCCAGCTACTCGGAAGGCTAGGGCGGAAGGATCGCCGGAGCCCAGCAGGTCGAGGCTGTCCCGGCCACTGCACTCCAGTCTGGGCAACAGAGTGAGACTCCAACTCAAAAATAAATAAATAAATAAATTTTATTGGACAGAGTGGTTTTAGGTGCCCGCGTAGCCCTGCCCCCACACCCACAGAGGCCCATCATCTGCCTCTCACGTCACGTGTACACTCGCTGCCAGAATGAACCTACACTGACATATCATTGTCAACCAAAGTCCAAGGGTCACATGACGGGTCACACTCACTGAGGTACATTCCATGGGTGTGAACAGACGTATGACATTTCTAGTGCCATACAGAATAGTTTCACTGCCTTAAAAATCCTGTGTGCTGGCCAGGCTCGGTGGCTCAGCCTCTCATCCCAGAACTCTGGCAGGCCGAGGCGAGTGGATTGCCTGAGCCCACGGGTTCGAGACCAGCCTGGGCAACTTGGC
>NW_007253874.1:575214-576594 GCF_000164805.1 Carlito syrichta | reverse complement strand
AAAAAAAAAAAAAAAAATCCTGTGTGCTCCACCTATTCAGCCCAGATTCTTTTTTTTTTGAGTCAGGGTCTCACTCTGTCGCCCAGGCTGGAATGCAGCAGCACGATCACGGCTCACTGCAGCCTCCAACTCCTGGGCTCACACGATCCTCCTCTGTCAGTCTCCCAAGTATCTGGAGACTACAGGCGTGCGCCATCATGTCTGGCTAATTTTTTTATTTTTTGTAGAGGTGAGGTCTCACTATGTTGACTAGGCTGGTCTCGACCTCCTGGACTCAAACAATCCTCCTGCCTCTGCCTCCACAAGAGCCTAGCTACAGATTTTTTTTTTTTTTTTTTGAGTTGGAGTCTCACTCCATAGCCCAGGCTGAAATGCAGTGGCACGCTCACGGCCACCCCAGCGTCGACCTGCTGGGCTCCGGCAATCCTTCCGCCTCAGTCTTCCAAGTAGCTGGAACTACAGGCATGCCCAGCTAATTTTTGATTTATTGCAGAGATGAGGTAGCGCCAAGTTGCCTGGGCTGGTCTTGAACCTGTGGGCTCCGGCAATTCACTCGCATCGGCCTCCCAAAGTACTGGGATGACAGGTTGAGCCACCAAGCCTGGTCTTTTTTTTTTTTAAATCATTGTTATTTGCTAAACCATCTTCGGCTCGAAAGTGACATCTAAAAACCAACCACTTGGTGGCACAAAAGCAAAAGTTAAATTTCAAGTTCAGGTTTGGCCCAGGCTCCAAAAAGACCGTTTTCACCTCTAAGGAAACAGAAGCCATGTTTCTCTAAATGGTCCTGTGATTCAAGTGTAAATCAACCTGTTTACACAGGAAAACAGGCAGGGTGGTCCTGTTCGCCCTCGGAGGTGAGGGGACAGGTTCGGTGTTTTCAGAATGTTTTGTAGATGGCGAACATTTCCAGTCTGGCCAACTTTTGGGGTGCTGACCTGCCGAAGCCTCCCTGACCAACCAGGACAAGCCCTCAATCATTCACTTCATGAGAACGGATCACATGCAGCCTCTCGTAGGGCCGAGTTACAAGAGGAAGGCGGTTCACACGGCAGACCAGGACTCGGCCTGCAGCTAGCTACCCAGTGACACCTAGGGCGCCCTGAGGGTGCTGGCCACCTGCCTGCGTGGGGCAATTGGGACACGGGACACTCCCACCTTGTGGGTGCCCAGCTGCTCACACAGGGGGACTTTTTGTCCTCTAGAAGCGGCCATGTCTGTTCCCAAGCCTTTGGAGGCAACTGTATCTGTTACTCTAATTATGGGCTTTAATTTAAAAGGATGAGAGCTAGCCCGGCTCGGTGGCTCAGCCTGTAACCCCGCACCTTTGGGAGGCTGAGGTGAGTGGATGGCCTGAGCCCGCAGGGTCGAGACCCACCC
>NW_007253874.1:571148-575194 GCF_000164805.1 Carlito syrichta | reverse complement strand
GCAGGTTCGAGACCCACCTGGGCAACTCGGCGAGACCTCATCTCTACAATAAATCAAAAATCAGCCGGGGGGGGTAGCGCGTGCCTGTAATTCCGGCTACTAGGAAGGCTGAGGCAGAAGGATCGCCAGAGCACAGTGGGTCGAAGCTGCGGTGGCCAGGAGCAGCCACTGCACTCCAGTCTGGGCGATGGAGTGAAACTCCAACTCAAAATAAAATAAAATAAAAAATAAAAGGATGAGAGCTGGTGCAATGAGTGAGAAACAAGGAGTTATTACCGCCACAAAAACTAGGCTGACAGCGTTGGAAAGACCCCATATGGGAGAGCTGTGAAAACAAAGAAAAAGAGGTGTGGGTGAGATCACTCCAGGAGATTAGGAAAAGTGTCTTCAAACAGGCCAGGCACCGCAGCCCAAGCCTGTCATCCCGGCACTTTGGGAGGCCAAGGTGAGGGAACTGCCTGAGCCCACAGGTTCGAGACCAGTCGGGGCAACTTGGCGAGACCTTGTCTCTACAATAAATCAAAAAAATTAGCCAGGCATGGTAGCATGCACCTGTAGTTCTGGCTACTTGGAAGGCTGAGGCGGAAGGGTGGCCAGAGCCCAACAGGTTGATGCTGGAGTGGCTTTGAGTATGCCACTGCACTCCAGCCTGGGCGATGGAGTGAGACTCCAACTCAAAAAAAAAAACAGCCATCATGCCGGGCATGGTGGCTCAAGCCAACAATCCCAGAACTTTGGGAGGCAGGAGGTGAGAGGATTGCCTGAGCTCAGGGGTTCAAGACCAGCCTGAGCAACACAGTAAGACCATGTCTCTACAATAAATAAAAAAAATTAGCTGCAGCCCCAGCTATGTGGGAGGCTGAAGCAGGAGGAGCCCCTGAACCCAGCAGGTTGAGACTGCCGTTTCTGTAAGTGTACCACTGCAGCCTGGGCATGACAGAGTGAGACTCTGACTCAAAAATATATATATATGATTTCTCCCTTCAATTTGGAGAAGGTAGAAGCCACAACTGAGCCGGGCTCAGTGGCTCAGCCTGTAATCCCACACCTCGGGAGGCTGAGGTGAGTGGATTTCCTGAGCCCGTGGGTTCGAGATCCACCTGGGCAACTTGATGAGCCCTCATCTCTACAATAAATCAAAAATTAGCCAGGCGTGGTAGCGTGCGCCTGTAGTTCCACCTACTTGGAAGGCTGAAGCGGAAGGATCGCCGGAGCCCAGCAGGTCGAGGCTGCGGTGGCCGGGAGCGGACACTGCACTCCAGTCTGGGCAACAGAGTGAGACTCCAACTTAAAAAAAAAAAAAAAGACGGGCTCGGTGGCTCAGCCTGTAATCCCAGCACTTTGGGAGGCTGAGGTGAGTGGATTGCCTGAGCCCGCAGGTTCAAGACCCGCCTGGGCAACTTGGCGAGACCTCATCTCCACAATAAATCAAAAAATTAGCCGGGTGTGGTAGCGCGCACCTGTAGTTCCAGCTACTTGAAAGGCTGAGGCGGAAGGATCGCCGGAGCCCAGCAGGTCGAGGCTGCGGTGGCCGGGAGCAGTCACTGCACTCCAGCCTGGGTGACAAAGTGAGACTCCCACTCAAAAAAAAAAAAACAGATGTCACCAAATCGGTGCATTCATCCCTAGGGAGAGAGGGGTCCGAGGTCCAAGTGGGTTCCCGGGCTTCATTCTCCTGGCCCTAACGTCCTGGAGAAAGAAACCCCGAAACAGAGACCCAGAGTCAAGGGCAAAGACAGCAAGGCTGGGCAGGAAACGAGGCTGGGAAACCGCACCAGGGTAGTTCAGCAAGTTCAGCGACTCCAAAAGCGCGAGGGGAAAGTTTGTGATCCAGAGTCCTTCCCCAAAGGTGACTCTGTTCACTAGTTCCCTACTCCTCCCAGGAATGATTCACTTGGAATTTTCTTTCCACCAGACACCTGAGAACTTGAGTGTGCTTGGCCCCAGGGCAAAGGATTTGGCATAAAGGGCAAATTCTCTCCGGCCAAGGATTCACAGTGATGCGTGGTACACAGACTTGGGGGTTGGAGGTGCAGTCTCTTCTGATTTTAAATTCATTGCCAGCCTTGGAAAATCAAGTGACTTCAGCTGGGCGCAGTGGATCACACCTGTAATCCCATCACTTTGGGAGACCGAGGCAGGAGAATCTCGTGAGCCTGGGCAATAGAGCAAGACCTCATCTCAAAAAAATAAATAAAAAAATTAGCTGGACGTGGGAGCATGTGCCTGTAGTCCCAGATACTCAGGATGCTAGAGTGAAAGGATTGCCTGAGCGCACAAGGTCAAGGCGGTGGTGAGCTGTGATCGTGCCACTGTACTCCAGCCTGGGCAACACAGTGAGACCCTGTCTCGATGATAGATAGATACATACATACATACATACATATATACATACATAGACGGATAGACAATTTCTTATAAAAATTCTCATTTTAGGCTTCTCTTGGAGATTGGCCTTTAAAAAAAAAAAGAATGCTTTTATTGGGGTTTTTTTGTTTGTTTGTTTTGCAGAGGGGTAGGAGTCTCACTCTATCACCCAGGCTGGAGCATAGTGGCACACTCATGGCCACCACAGCCTCAATCTGCTAGACTCAGGTGACCCTTCCGCCTCAGTCTTCCAAGTAGCTGGAGCCACAAACATGTACCACCATGCCCGGCTAATTTTTTTGATTTATTTGCCAAGTTGCCCGGGTTGGTCCCAAACCCCTGGGCTCAGGCAATCCTCTTATCTTCGCCTCCCAAAGTGCTGGAATTACAGGCCTGAGCCACCGCGCCAGGTGAGATTGGCCCATTTCTAGAAAGCAACAATAGTCAGGGTCAACAGCTTTAACTAGGTCCTCATTTTCAGGTAATCTCTCACGGTGCAGAGGTCCCCTCTCTCCAGACGGCTACCATCAAGCCGTATATGCTGTCTCTCAGACTAGTGTTATGCCCAAAGAATAATTTTATTTCAGAGAAATAAATACACATACACACACTGTATTCACCTAGAGACAGTCATGGAAATCATATGGATAAAGTTCATCTATAGGTAATGTCTTATTTTTTTTAACTGAACATTTAATATATTCCAGGTAGTAGATAAATTCTTTATATACTCTTATTTAAACCTCATAACACTACACATGACAGGAATTATTGAAAGGACATGGTCGGGTTCAGTGGCTCAGAGTGAGACTCCAATTCAAAAAAAAAAGATTTTGTGTTTTGCCGGGCGCAGTGGCTCACGCCTTTAATCCCAGCACTTTGGGAGGCCGAGGTGAGAGGATTGCCTGAGCCCATGGGTTCAAGACCAGCCTGGGCAATTTGGCGAGGCCTCATCTCTACAATAAATAAATAATTAGCCAGGTGTGGTAGCGCGCACCTGTAGTTCCAGCTACTTGGAAGGCTGAGGCGGAAGAATCGCCAGAGCCCAGCAGGTCAACGCTGGTGTGGTTGTGAGTATGCCACTGCACTCCAGCCTGGGCGACAGAGTGAGACTCCAACTCAAAAAAAAGAGAATATAACAAGGAGTCAATATAGCCAATGAGCAGCCATTTTAACATTGCTTAGCTTTGTCATATTTTCCCAGCAGTTCACTTGAATTTGCCCTCTAATCCACTAACCACAGAAGGAACCGGTTTCTCAGAGGTAGCTATTGATAATTATTTTACAACCCCCTCCCCAGCTTATCTCATAAACAAGTTAATCTAATCAGCTCTTCATGACACAGACCCCATTACCATGACAGCAATCATGTGACTGACCCACCCATCTGCCTGCCATCCAGCACCTGACTTCAGCACCTGCTCTTATCTGTCCCCTTCATGAAGACATGGAGCAGACCGCCACCCAACCACCTTAATGACCTGCCCCAATCAAAGGGAAGGGTTAAAAGGCAATCAACTTCAAACAGCAGTCTACTGCTTTACTAAAGTCTGGTGTGGCCACATGCTCTTTGAGTTATGGCCGCCACTATGTTGCCTAAGCTTTGGAGAGGTGAATCTCCTCTCTCTCTCTCTGTCTGTCTCTCTCTCTCTCTCTCTCTCTCTCTCTCTCTCTCTCTC
>NW_007253874.1:539001-570972 GCF_000164805.1 Carlito syrichta | reverse complement strand
CAGCCAGAATTACAGGCATGCACTACCATGCCCGGGTGATTTTTTGATTTATTGTAGAGATGAAGTCTCACTGCCCAGGCGGGTCTCGAACCCGCAGGCTCAGGGAATCCACTCACCTCAGCCTCCCAAAGGCGCGGGATTACAGGCTGAGCCACCGAGCCCGGCTTCTAATTTACTTTCTAACCATTGCTAGACTATGGTCTGGCCATGTGTTCTGAGCTATGGCCAGACCACCATGTTTCTTAACGTTGGTCCTCTTCCCTACCTTGGGAAGATAATTTCCTCTCTCTCTCCTCTCTCTCTCTCTTTCTCTCTCATTTATTTTCTAAATAAACTATATTTTCCAATCTAACTTCTGTGCAATCCTTTGCATCTTTCACGCAGCACCAGGTCACATACCAGACACTCCCTGGCAGGTCCAATTTAACATTTGGAGGCCCCACTGGGACATACTTTTAACCTAACAATTATTACCCTAACTTTACAGTTGGGGAGACCAAGGCTTGGAGAAGCAAAATGATTTCACCAGATTCATAGACCATTGGCAAGTGAGCAGGTCTACTCCAGAGCCACGACTTGATTTCGTCTTCTACGAAAAATCACGAGGTGCCATTGGTAATAAACACGAGTTGTTTGACTTCGTGGTCACTTAAGGATCATTCAAGGATGTTGGGTTATTTATGGATCACTGTGCTCCAGGGGAAGCTGACTGCTCCCAGCTTCAGTTAGGGGACACGTGAGTGGGCCAAGCCAATGGACTCCCTTCATCACAGTGACTATTTCAGAGATGAGCATGTGACTGATGTTAGTGAAGGCAGAATAAATCTCAGAAACTTGGCTAGAAATTCTGAGACAAAGACATTCTCCTTTTCTGTGCCACATGAATAAGGAAGCAGATAGTCCCAGCAACTACTGGCCACCATCTTGGGACACAGAATGGAGCTCACCTTAAAATGGTACCTGAACAGTGAAGCCGACACACCAGACAGCAGAGGAGAGAGACAGGGAAAGAGACCGGGTCCTGTCACATCAGGCTTTATATGCCTCACATAAAGCTTTGCTGATGCCAGCGTCACTTGTGAACTGCAGATTTAAAGATCTCCTTTTCTGCTTAAGCCAGTTTGGTAGGGTTTATCATATTTGCATGACACCAAATTCTGCCCAAGCACTGAAGCAACCCATCTAAAAAAACCTTCCAGGTCAGGCACGGTGGCTCACGCCTGTAATTCCAGCACTTTGGGAGGCGAGGTGGGAGGATGCTTGAGGCCAGGAGTTCGAGACCACTCTGGGCAACATAGCAAGACCCAATTTTACAAAAAATAAACTAAAATTAAAATTTAAGAAAAAGCCGGGCTTGGTGGCTCAGCCAGTAATCCCATGCCTGTGGGATGCTGAGGTGAGTGGATTGCCTGAGCCCGTGGGTTCGAGACCCACCTGGGCAACTTGGCGAGACCTCATCGCTACAATAAATAAAAAATGAGCCGGGTGTGGTAGCGCGCACCTGTAGTTTCAGCTACTCGGAAGGCCAAGGCGGAAGGATCACCGGAGCCCAGCGGGTCGAGGCTGTGGTGGCCGGGAGCAGCCACTGCACTCCAGTCTGGGCGACAGAGTGAGACTCCAACTCAAAAAAAAAAAAAAAAAAGTTAAGAAAAATAGTTGGCTGGGCATGGTGGTTCATGCCTATAATCACAGCACTTTGGGTGGCCAAGGTGAGAGGATGGCCTGAGCCCACAGGTTTGAGACCAGCCTTGGCGAGACCTCATCTCTACAATAAGTAAACAAACAAATAAGCAAATAAATAGCAGGGCGTGGTGGCGCGCACCTGTAGTTCCAGCTACTTGGAAGGCTGAGGTGGAAGGATCGCCGGAGCCCAGCAGATCGAGCTGCAGTGGCCAAGAGCATGCCACTGCCCTCTAGCCTTTTATAATCTGCCTTTTCACTTAATATATCACAGACATTTTTCAATACATACAAGGGACTTGTTCATCTGCTTAACTTTTTCTAAAAACAGACCCTGCTACAATTTTGAGCATAATCTGTGAGATCCATTTCTCTATAATTCCATTGACAACTCTCATTATAAAATTACTCTCTGAGCCAGGCTCGGTGGCTCAGCCTGTAATCCCGCGCCTTTGGGAGGCTGAGGTGAGTGGATTGCCTGAGCCCGCGGGTTTGAGACCTGCCTGGGCAGCGAGACCTCATCTCTACAATAAATCAAAAAATCAGCCAGGCATGGTAGCACATGCCTGTAATTCTGGCTACTCGGAAGGCTGAGGTGGAAGGATTGCCGGAGCCCAGCAGGTCAAGGCTGCGGTGGCCGGGCGTGGCCACTGTACTCCAGTCTGGGCGACCGAGTGAGACTCCAACTCAAAAAAAAAAAAAAAAAATTACTCTCTGGCAGAATATGTATTATTTGTATGATTGCTACTTTCTAATAAGTTACATTATAGTCATACTACTCAGTCACATTAAAGAAGCTACTTATATTTTAGCATCATTTTGGACACCATCTCACATTGCTATCTATTCATGGTTGGTACTAATTCCAAATGCTCCTTTAAAAACATTATGGTGCTGGTTATGTGGGCCAAGCCCATAATCCCAGCACTTTGGAAGATGGAAAAGAGAGGATGGCCTGAGCCCAGGGGTTTGAGACCAGCCTGGGCAACTTGGCAAGATCTCGTCTTTACAATTAAAAAACAAAATGAAAATGAAAAAATTAACTGGACCGGACTCGGTGGCTCAGCCTGTAATCCCAGCCCTTTGGGAGACCGAGGCGAGTAGATTGCCTGAGCCCACGAATTCAAGACCAACCCAGGCAACTTGGCGGGACCTTGTCTCTGCAAGAAATAAAAAATTAGCTGGGCATGGTAGTACGTGCCTATAGTTCCAGCTACTTGGAAGGCTGAGGCAGAAGGATCGCCGGAACCAGCAAGTTGAGGCTGCGGTGACTGAGAGGCATGCCACTGCCCTCCTGCCTGGGTGACAGCATGAGACTCCAACTAAAAAAAAAAAAAAATTAACCGGGCATGGTGGCTCATGTCTGTCATTCCAGCTACTTCCACGGCTGAGGCAGAAGGATCACCTGAGCCCAGGAAGTTGAGATCAAAGTGCAGTGACCGGGATTATGCACCCTACTGCAGCCTGGGCAACAGAGTAAGACCACAACTAAATCAATCAATCAATCAATAAAATGCAAGCATTTAATAGCAAGTTTCGAAAGAGGGCTGACAGCTAGAGCAGGAGGCCATCGGTAGATCCCCCGTGGGGTCTCTGCCTTGGAGGCACATCCCTCAGTCACGCTGAGCATCTGTCCCAGTCTCTGTCACCCTCTCCACAAGGAAGTTGGCTCTTCCTCATCTTCTTCCATATTATCTTTGTGGCAAATACCAAGCCAACATCTAGCTAGACAGGAGAAGGCCAGAACAAATCCTCTACATGACAATATAATGAGGGGCATGTTCTGGTCCCAACATCTGTCATTGTGAGGACTGACTGCCAAAAAAATACATGAAGGAGAGTGTTGCTGCCAGATAAAATGCAGGACATGAGCCGGGCTCGGTGGCTCGGCCTGTAATCCCGCGCCTTAGGGAGGCTGAGGTGAGTGGATTGCCTGAGCCCGCGAGTTCGAGACCCGCCTGGGCAGCGAAACCTCATCTCTACAATAAATCAAAAAATTAGCCGGGTGTGGTAGTGCACGCCTGTAGTTCCAGCTACTCGGAAGGCTGAGGTGGAAGGATCGCCAGAGCCCAGCAGGTCGAGGCTGCGGTGGCCGGGAGCGGCCACTGCACTCCAGTCTGGGTGACAGAGTGAGACTCCAACTCAAAAAATAAAAAATGCAGGACATGGAAGACTAAACCCTCCCTGACTTTTCCCCAAACCACATCAGCGTCCCAATGGCCTCTTTTTGTTGTTGTTGAGTTGGCGTCTCACTCTATCTCCCAGGCTGGAGGGCAGCAGCACGATCACAGCTCACCACAGTCTCGACCTCCTGGGCTCAAGAAATCCTTCCACCTCAGCCTCCCAAATAGCTAGGACTACAAGTGTGCAACAAAATCCTTGGCTATTTGGGGGGGGCATTAGAGGCACAGTCTCATTATGTTGCCCAGGCTGATCTTGAACCCCTGGGCTCAAGCAATCCTCCCACCTCAGCCTCCCAAAGGGCCAGGATTTCAAATGTGAGCCACCGGGCCTGGCCCCAATGGCCTTATTTCTGTTCGCTGCTATCCCAGGCTTCTGAACTTTCTCTTCTCTTTCCTTCAGTCAAGTGTGGCCAACACACCTCCGGCCCCATTTTCACCCCCTGCAATATTACTCAGGCTTTTTTCTGTTCCTGGAATCCCCACTGCTGCCCGGAATCCCAGCCCTGTTCATTTCCTCCTGAACTGCAACCAAGAGTCTCTTGCACGGTGTCTTCTCTAGCCAAGTATAACCACACTGGTCTCCCAGGCCGAAGTCCCCAAAATCAGTTCCATCCTTGCATTCTTCAGTTCCACTCTCTAAATCAGGGGTCTCCAGTCCCATGGCCTGTCGGGAAAGGGGCCACACAGCAAGAGGTGAGTGGCAGGGAACTCTGTCTTCTGTCAGATCGGTGGAGGCATTAGATTCTCATAGGAGCGCAAACCCTACTGTAAACTGTGTGTACACAGGATCTCAGTTGTGTGCTCCTCATGAGAACCTAACGTCTGATGATCCCTACCCACCTATGCCCCCATTCTGTGAAAAAATCATCTTCCACGAAATGAGTCCCTGATGCCAATAAGGTTGGGAACCGCTGGTCTACATGACTACTTACTGCCCTCTTTTTTTTTTTGAGTTGGAGTCTCATCCTGTCGCCCAGACTGGAGGGCAGTGGCCACTCCCGGTCACCGCAGCCTCGACCTGCTGGGCTCCGGCGATCCTTCCACCTCAGCCTTCCAAGTGGAGCGGAATTACAGGCATGCACTACCATGCCCGGCTGATTTTTTTGATTTATTGTGGAGATGAGGTCTCGCTGCCCAGGTGGGTCTCGAACCCCCGGGCTCAGGCAATCCACGCACATCAGCCTCCCAAAGGCGCGAGATTACAGGCTGAGCCACCGAGCCTGGATCTTACTGCCCTCTTAAACAAACCTGGCTTCCTACCTGGTCCCTAGAGTTCTTCATATGGCCCTGAGCTGCCCTGCAGCCCGACTTCCCCTAGTCCCTGCAAGGTCGGACTCCTCTCTGGCCTGAATGGTTCTACAGGAAGCCCTCCCTTTCTTGTCTGTACTTTCCTTCCCATCCTCCAAGGCCAAGTTCAAGTGCAGTCTTTTCCAGGCATCTCACTCACCCTGTCCAGCTGACTCCTATCATTTCCTTCTCTGAACACCCATTTAAATTTCCACAGTGGCTTTTACATTTTACTGCACAATTCTGAATACAAGAAATGCCAAACAGGATGGATGAGAAATCCGGTCTTGGTTGGCTTTGGAAGTCTCTCTCTCCCTCCCAGGTTCCAGAAGGCGAATGTTGCACCCAGTCCAGTCCACCACAGACCCTACCCTGAAGCCCTGTGTCCAGGTCAGAGTGGACACTCATAGGCCACGCCCAGGGCACAGAGGGTCTTTCACCTCAGCCTGCAGGGCCACAGCTCCAATATCCCTATGCCATTCCCTCAGACATCTCGTCACAACCACCTGTCCCGTGGCTTGCTTTCTGGGAAGTTTCTTTCCAGTCCCAGCACTTCTCCCAGGCTCCATTACTCTCTAAGCCTTAGGACTCCTCCCAGTCATGGACAATTCAGCTCTCAGCTGAGCTGCCCTTTGTTTAAATGGGCGCTACAGCACACGCCATGGTCCACACTCTATTCTAAAGAGGCAATAACACACAACAGTAAGAGCACAAAGCTCGGGAGCAAATAGGTCTGGAGTGCTAGGCCCATACTTTCTGCCCACCATGTAGTGGCCTTAATAAATTTTTTTTTTTTTTTAGTTGGAGTCTCACTCCATTGCCCAGACTGGAGTGCAGTGGCCGCTCCCGGCCAACGCAGCCTCGACCTGCTGGGTTCCGGCGATCCTTCTGATTCAGTCTTCCAAGTCGCTGGAATTACAGGTGCACGCTACCACGCCTGTCTAGTTTTTTATTTATTGTAGAGATGAAGTCTCACCAAGTTGCCCAGGTGGGTCTCAAACCCGTGGGCTCAGGCAATCCACTCACCTCGGCCTCCCAAGTGCTGGGATCACAGGCTGAGCCACTGAGCCCTGACAAATTTTTTAACTGCCCAAAGCCTCAGCGTACTTATCTGGAAAACTTCATAGGAACAGCATAAGGATTAAATCAGGCTGTCATAGTAGTAGTCCTAGTAGCAAAGGCTTGCTTTTTTTTTTCCTTGTTTGTTTCAAGTCAGAGTCTTACTCTGCCGCCCGGGTTGGAGTGCAGTGGAACACTCACAGCTACCACAACCTCGACTTGCTAGGCTCAGGGAATCCTTCTGCCTCAGCCTTCCAAGTAGTTGGAACCACAGGCACACCACCACACTCGGCTAATTTTTTTTTTAATTTATTGTCGCAGCAAGGTCTTGCCAAGTTGCCCGGGTTGGTCTTGAACCCCTGAACTCAGGCAGTCCTCTTGCTTTCGCCTCCCAAAGTGCTGAGATTACTGACATGAGCCATCATGCGCAGCTGGCTTGCATTTATATAGTACCACGTCCAGCACTGTTTAAGCACTCATATATATTAATTCATTTCATCTGCACAATACGTTATGGGTATGTAAGCAGGAATAGATAAGCTAAATTGCACCCAAGATCATATAAGCAGCAGAGAAAGGACTCAAACCCAAGCAATTTGGCTCAGAGTCAATGCTCTTCACCACTAAACTATGTTGCATCCAACAAATGATAACTAGTATTACTTATGGAATTACTTGATGATGTCTTCCTCTGAGTTGGGGTCTTGCTCTGTTGCCCAGGCTGGGGTGCAGTGACATAATCATAGCAGCTGATCTCAGCCTCAACCTCCTGAGCTCAGGCAGTCCTTCTGCCTCAGCCGCCCAAGTAGCTGGGACTACAGGCATATGCCACCATGCCCCACTAATTTTTTGATTTTTTTTTTTTTTTTTTGTGGAGATGAAGTCTCTAGGTTGCCCAAGCTGGTCTCAAACTCCTGGGTTTAAGCAATCTGCCTCAGCCTCCCAAAGTGCTGAAATTACAGGCATGAACTACCATGCCTGGCCAAAAATTACTTGATTCTTCATGTATCTGCCTCTTTATGTAAACTGTAAGTTCCCTGAGGACAGCAAACATGCTGACACAGTGACAGAGTTCAGCTGGCCCTGGAGGTGGCCTGAATGACTTAGAAACCTGCCTCTCTGGCTCACTGGCTCTAACCTTGGGAAAACTGCTTTTGTTTTAGGATGGTGGTGAGGACTAAATGATTTCTTACTTAGAAAGTGCTTTTTTAAAAAAGTAGGCTGGGCACAGTGGCTCACACCTATAATCCCAGCACTTTGGGAGGCCAAGCCAGGAAAAATGCTTGAGCTCAGTGATTCAAGACCAGCCTGGGCAACTTGACAAGATCTCTTCTCTACAATAAATCAAAAAATTAGGCCAGGCATGGTGGCTCACGCCTATAATCCCAGCACTTTGGAAGGCCGAGGTGAGAGGATGGCCTGAGCCCGTGGGTTCTAGACCAGCCTGGGCCACTTGGCGAGACCTCATCTCTACAATGAATCAAAAAATTAGCCGGGCATGGTGGCATACGCCTGTTCTTCCAGCTACTTGGAAGGCTGAAGTGGAAGGATAGCCTGAGCCCAGCAGGTCAAGGCTGCGGTGACCGAGAGTGTGCTACTGCCCTCCAGCCTGGGTGACAGAGTGAGTCTCGAAATAAAAAAAAAATTTTAATTAAAAAAAAGAAAGTACTTTTTAAAAACCAAACGGCAGCTGCTATTATGATACTCTGATATATTGCATTACTTGACATGAGATGGGATATTATCGTGTCTTTCCAGTACCTGGAATAGGACTTGAGCTGCTAAGCAAAGACTTGCTAATTACCAGCTCACCCACATTGCTTTTCCTGTTTCATGTGCGTTTATCTTGTTTCCAAAATTATGCTTTAAAGAAAAGGCTACACCTTCACCATAATAATAGCTAACTTTTTTTGAAAACGTACCATGTACCAGAGACTGTTCGATGATTTTTTTCATATGTTTAATCACGTAATCCTCACAACAGCTCAATATGGTAAACACATCTTTTTTTTTCTTTTTTGAGTGGAGTCTCACTCTGTCACCCAGGCTGGAGTGCAGTGGCACACTCACAGTCACCGCAGCCTCGACCTGCTGGGCTCAGGTGACCCTTTTGCCTCGGCCTTTTAAGTAGCTGGAACTACAGGCAGGCACCACCACCACACTTGGCTAATTTTTTTGTTTGATTTATTGTAGAGACAGGTCTCGCCAAGTTGCCCAGGTTGGTCTTGAAACCCTGGGCTCAGGTAATCCTCTCCCCTTGGCCTCCCAAAGTACTGGGATGACAGATGTGAGTCACCACATCTTTACTTTCTGCATAAAGAAGCCAAGGCACAGAAAGGTTAAATAACTTACCCATTATCACATATCACCCAGCCTATACCTGACAGAGCCTACACACTTAACTACTACACTTTGTGTTCCCTTTTTGTAACTTTTTTTCATATTTCTCAGTATATTCTGTAGAATTCAGTGTATGTGAAAAGTACCGGAAGCATCTGTTGATGGACATTCTTCTCCCAGAAATAGCATGAATAACAAAAAGCCATATTAAATATTTGAAATGTCCATCTAAAAAGTCATATGAAACTCAGAAGCCAAAGTTCATCTCTTAATATCAAAGAGGCTTAGCTTTTGAAATGAGTGTCAGTGGCATCACGGAGATGAGGTCCGTGTTGTCCAGCTGTGAATGACTCAAAGGGCTAAGACGCACTTCGCATACTTAACATCCTATTCTGATGGATACACAGCGCAGAAATGAAGCTTCTAAAAGGAGACCTAACCCAATGAATCTTTACTAAACCACTAAGACGACAACTGCTTAAGGGGGTAAGCTTTTGCTCCCAACGCCCTTTCAGATTCTGAAAACACAGGAAGATTTCGGGCCTCCTTCCACAAACCTCTTTCCATAAAGGGCAAGAATCTCAAAGTGGAGAAATTCTCCAGGACACATGAAGCTGGGACTCACTTCAACAAGCTGAATCAAAGCTCCATAGATTTCACAGTTATTTTGCTGCAGGTAAAAGCCTTCGTTGGACAAACCAGTTGGACTAGTCTGGTCCTAGGGTGACTTAAATGGAAGAGTGAATTCACATGGCCTTGGGAAAATCTAGGTTTACATGTAGGGCAAACTCTGCAGGGTTGAGCTCATTGTGAAGACGTGACCCTTTGTCACTGGCAAAAGGGGAAAGGAAGTGAGCCATGCCCTAAAAAATACTCTAGAGACATTCCAGCCGATACTTGATAAGCACTGGGAACACTGCCACCAACTCGTGGCTGGAAGAAGGAAATGTGGATCCAAAAGCCGCTGACCAGGAGAAGCCATGTTGGATACAGGAAAGGTTTCCTATTAAACTACAAACTTTCTTTTTTTTCCAGTCACAGTCTCCCTCTGTAGCTCAATCTGCAATGCAGTGGCACCTTCATGGCCACCGCAGTCATGACCTGCTGGGCTCAGGTGATCCTTCCGTCTCAGCCTTCCAAGTAGCTAGAACCACAGGTGTGCACCACCACACCCGGCTAATTTTTTATTTATTGTAGAGATGAGGTCTCGCCAAGTTGCCCAGGCTGGTCTCGAACCTATGGGCTCAGGCAACCCTCTCACTTCGGCCTCCCAAAGTGCTGAGATTTTAGGTATGAGCCACCACACATGGCCTTAAACCATAAACTTTAACAAGAGAGTCGCTTCATCCAGTGGCTTTAATTTGTGTGTGTGTGTGACCCACAGTAAGAAATACACACATGTGGCCAGGCTCAGTGGCTTAGCCTGTAATCCCAGCACTTTGGGAGGCCAAGGTGAGAGGATTGCCTGAGCCCACAGGTTTGAAACCCACCCAGGCAACTTGGGGAGACCTCGTCTCTACAATAAATCAAAAATCAGCTGGAGGTAGAAGTGCACGCCTATACTTCCAGCTACTTGGAAGGCTGAGGCGGAAGGATCGCCGGAGCCCAGCAGGTAGAGGCTGCAGTGGCTGGAAGTATGCCACTGCCCTCCAGCCTGGGTGACAGAGTGAGACTCCAACTCAAAAAAAAAAAAAAGAATTCAGACCTGGGCTGCGCGCGGTGGTGGCTCACGCCTATAATCCCAGCACTTTGGGAGGTCGAGGTGAGAGAATTGCCTGAGCCCATGGGTTCGAGACCAGCCCGGGTAACTTGGCAAGACCTCATCTCTACAATAATAAATCAAAAAATTAGCCGGGCATGGTGGCAAGTGCCTGCAGTTCCAGCTACTTGGAAGGCTGAGGATTGCCGGAGCCCAGCAGGTCGAGGCTGTGGTGACCGGGAGCGTGCCACTGCCCTCCAGCCTGGGTGATAGAGTGAGACTCCAACTCAAAAAAAAAAAAAAATTGAGGTCTGGAGAATAGGATTTATGAGTAATTGTCCTTCATGGGGAATAGAAGCCTTGGAGGTAGCTTCAACCAGTCAGAGTGATAAAAGGAACAGAAAACAGAGGTGAGGGGGCAAGACCTGCCTCTAAGGGACAGAGGGAGGGAGCCCACACAGCAGTGGCTTGATGTGGAAGAGGCAGCCTTCTGGGTGGCCTTCATCCAAGTACTTGAGATCAAGTCACTCATGCCGGGAGCAGAGGCCCCCTCCTGCAGCTCTCCCAAATTGACTTTGGGGACTCAAAGGAAGAATAAGGGTCATTCTAAGATGTACCCTCAGGATGTCCCGTACTGGTCAGGATTTACACCACTGTTTTCCAACCAGCGGGTTTCAACACGTGTGTTTAGAACACTGATTAGAACATAGCGGAAAATATTGCAGCACGTTGTACATAGTATGGGTAAGTGTTGTTTTCGTTACTCATAAATATATGTGTGTTTCGGTTTTATGTATTTTTTTTTTTTTTTTTTTTTGAGTTGGAGTCTCACTCTGTCACCCAGATTGGAGTGCAGTGGCCGGGAGCGGTTTAGCTGTGCTGTCAACCTGCTGGGCTCCGGCGATCCTTCCGCCCCAGCCTTCCAAGTAGCTGGAACTACAGGTGCGTGTTACCACACCCGGCTGATTTTTGATTTATTGTACAGATGAGGTCTCACCAAGTTGTCCAGGCGGATCTCGAATCTGTGGGCTCAGGCAATCCACTCACCTCGGCCTCCCAAAGCCCTGGAATTACAGCCTGAACCACCGAGCCCGGCTGGCCCCAATTCTTAATACCCATCTACTTCAGAGCAGAACAATAAAATCCTTCAGGCCAGACCCCCAAAACCACAGCCGATCCCCTTCTCTCTCCGGATCCATTCCGATACTCCCAGACTGACACCGTCCTACCAGGTTACACTCAGATTCAAGGTCAAGAAAAAGACAAGGTTACCCCTACCTGTGGAACAAATTACCACAGCTTAGGAGAAATAGCAAGGTGGAGGGACACTGGCTGCTTCCTTCCTGCTCCATGAGGAAACGTCCCCTTACTGTTCTGTGGGATTTGGGTAGGCCTGTCCATCACGCAGTCTGCTTCCCCACTGCCAAGCAGGGCACCGACCCCATGAGTTCCCCCTCTCTCCCAGGAAATGGAATCCTGAGAGATATGAAGATAGAAAATAAAGACCGGGCATAGTGGCTCATGTCTGTCATGCCAGCACTTTGGGAGGCCGAGGCGAGAGGATTGCCTGAGCCCAGGGGTTCGAGACCAGCCTGGGCAACTTGGCGAGACCTCATCTCTACAATAAAAATTATTGGACTTCTGCACTAGACAGGGATCCAGTCTCTTTCTCTCTCTCTCTCTCTTTCTCTCTTTCTTCTTCCCCCCAATCGCCGATGCCGTCTCCACCTTTGGAGGAGCTGAACCTGGCTGGAGCTGGTCTCCGGCAGACATGGAGTCTAATTTCCCTCCCCTTGAGTGAGGGCTGGATTTAATGACTTGTTTCTAGCCAATAGAATAAGGTAGAAGTTGTGGAGTATGACTCTGGAGACTAAGTCACCAAAAGGCATTGTGGAAGAAAAAATAAAAAATAAAAAAATAAAAATTATTAGTAGCAGTAGCAGTAGTAATATTGCAAGGAGTCAGTTCAGTCAGTGCCATGAAGGGTTTCTGGGACACGCATCCCCAAAACGGCCATGGTTCCTGACCTTCCCAAACCATGACTGACTCTTTTATTTAATCTTATTTTATGATTACTATTATTTTTGAGTCTGGGTCTCACTCTGTCACCCAGACTGAAGTGCAGTGGCACCACCAGGGCTCACCGCAGCCTTCACCTCCCGGTCTCAGGTGATCCTTCTGCCTCAGCCTCCCCGTTAGCTGGGACTCTGGGCACACACCACCACACCTCGTTAAATTTTGTTTTTTTGGTAGAGATTGCACTGTGTTACCCAAGCTGGTCTCGAACTCCTCAGCTCAGGCAATCCTCTCGTCTCAGCTTCCCAAATTGTTGGGATTGCAGGTATGAGCCACCACACTTGGCCTGTTTCTGAGGCCTACCTGGTAGTCTTCCAACAAATGCCTTCTCCTTAAATCATTGTTTATTCTGTAGCTCTTAATCAAAGAATCTCAACCCATAATGGCCCCTGGAAGTGGGGTGTGACAAGTGGTGGACTTTAAATATGAAAATGAGAGCCGGCAGTTAAGGACTTCCTCACCCACTACACAGAAGTTGTGTTCATGGTCTTTGTGCTGCCATCACGAAGCCACCAACTCTTGGGGGAAGTAGCCCACGCACCTCTCCAGGCTAAATCTCTACAGCAAGGCCAGGCGCAGTGGCTCATACCTGTAATCCCAGAATTTTGGGAGGCAGAGGTGAGAGGACTACCTGAGCCCACAGGTTCGAGACCAGCCTGGGCAACTTGGCGAGACCTCATCTCTACAATAAATCAAAAAACTAGCCGAGCGTGATGATGCACACCTGTAGTTCCAGCTACTTGGAAAGCTGAAGCAGAAGGATCGCTGGAGACCAGCAGGTCGAGGCTGCAGTGGCCGGGAGCATGTCACTGCACTCCAGCCTGGGTGACAGAGGCAGTCTCCGACTAAAAAAAAAGAATGAAAAATAAAAATAAAAATCTCTACAGCAGTTGGTAGGAAAATGTCAGAATACTGGCGTGTGTGGCTATTCCTGGCAGCTTTTGGTAAGAGCCTAGAAATGGCATTCACAGACAAGGTGGCCTCCCTGAAGGCAGAGAAGAATCTGCCTCCCTAAGGAGCCCATGATGACAGGAGGTCAGATATCCATGAAGGGCCAGGAGAGCTGACTTCTTGGCCCTGAGCCACCATACTAGAAAACACAGGAAGGAAAGAAGGAAACACACCAGAAGGTAAGACTGGGGCCAGCAGAACTGGAGGAAGCCAGGTCTCCCAGGTCCTCTTGATGTCCACGCCCTCCCTGGGCGAGAGTCAAACTGGGAGAGGAAGCCATTAGACAGGAACAAGCCAGCTTTGCCTTTATCACCAAGGCAACCCAATAAGTAGCACAACCAGAGGCAGGAAAAAGGGCAGTGCTGCAAGCCTTCCTTTTTTTTGAGTCAGAGTCTCACTCTGTTATGCAGCCTGGAATGCAGTGCCACGATCAGCTCGCTGCAGCCTCAACCTCCTGGGCTCAGGCAATCCTTCCATCTCGACCCCCCTAGTAACTGGGACTATAGGTAGGCACCACCACTCCTGGCTATTTTGTTTTATTTTTGTGTACAGATGAGATCTCACTATGTTGCCCAGGATGGTCTTGAACTCTTGGGCTCAAGTGATCCTCCTTCAGCCTTCCAAAGTGCTGGGATTACAGGCATGAGCCACTGCACCCGGCTACCTACACTGTACTTTTATTAAATGACACGGGAACACAGAGGAGCAGAGAGAAATTTCCAATTCCACATGGCTGGGATTTGTCATTTACTCACTGAGAGAGAGAACATACTTCCCCATGTTCTCCCATCATGTTCATTAACTACCTTGAGAAAACAGTTTCAAGCCGAGCTCGGTGGCTCTGCCTGTAATCCCGCGCCTTTGGGAGGCTGAGGTGAGTGGATTGCCTGAGCCCACGGGTTCGAGACCTGCCTGGACAGGCGAGACCTCATCTCTACAATAAAATCAAAAAATTAGCCGAGTGTAGTAGTGCATGCCTGTAATTCCGGCTACTAGGAAGGCTGAGGCAGGAGGATCACCAGAGTCCAGCAGGTTGAGGCTGCAGTGGCCGGGAGCGGCCACTGCACTCCAGTCTGGGAGACAGAGTGAGACTCCAACTAAAAAAAAAAAGAAAACAGCTTCAGAGACAAACTTGAAGGAATACTGATGTTCTCGGAGCAAAGGAAAAAACACAAAAGTTCCTCTTTTTTCAGCTCCTTTAACTTCTTGGCAACATCATAGTGACACTACCGAACAATATTTCCTTCAAAGGGGACCATTCTGAGTCAGAGACTCCCTCTGTCACCCAGGCTGGAGTGCAGTGGCACGCTCACGGCCACCACAGCCTCACCTGTTGGACTCAGGGCATCCTTCCGCCTCAGCCTTCCAAGTACCTGGAACTTCCGGTGTGCCACCACCATGCACAGCTAATTTTTTTTATTTATTATAGAGACGAGTTTTCGCCGTGTTGCCCAGGCTGGTCTCAAACCCCTGGGCTCAGCCAATCCTCTGGCCTCTGCCTCCCAAAGTGCTGGAATTCAGCCATGAGCCACCAGGCCCAGCACTGCTGAAGATATTTTAACACTGATGAACCTTCACTGGGCTTTCATTTGACTCATTAAAATAGTGCCGGGAAGAGATAGAAAAGCTGGCGCATGGTCCTGTAGATGAGATGGCCCTGGGGGTTTGAATAACAGTTGGAATACAGCTGCCAGGGCTGAAACCAAGCAAGCACAGATGTCACGCCAAAGTGGAAATGATGTCACATCATCCCTCGCTGCCAGATTCAAAATGCCAGTGGAGGGAAAGGATCAGTGAGGGGGTCTTTAAAATAAACTGGATCACTTTTTTTTTGAATCAGGGTCTCACTCTGTCACCTAGGCTACAGAGCAGTAGCATGATCACAGCTCACCACAGCCTCTGCCTCCTAGGCTCAGGCAATCCTTCTGCCTCAGCCTCCCAAGCAGCTGGGATTAAAGGCACACACCACCACGTTCACTACTTTGTAAAATTTTCTGTAGAGACGAGGTCTCTCTGTGTTGCCCAGGCTGATCTCAAGCTCGTGGGTTCAAGCAAGCCTCCCTCCTTGGCCTCCCAAAGTGCCGGGGTTACAGGCATGAGCCACTGCGCTCAGCCTAGATAACTATTTTAAATACTGATTCTGTATGTAACTAAAATTTTTGTGCTGAGGTCATGAACAACAGTCATCAAAATTTAAAGAGCTCAATCCAAAATCTTCCTGCTCAGCAAGATGAAAACAACACAATGTTCTGTTCTCAGAGACAGAAACGGCCACATCGAATTCAGTCTCTGGACACTAGACTATGTAATTCCAAGTGTCTGGAAAATGTCCTTTGGCAAGGTGGTAGTTTTTTTCTTTTTTCCTTCTTCAATAGTTGTTTTCCTTTTCGGAGTGCTATCTACCATGTTCTATGTTCTTAAGTGATAGGGTAGAGAAGCATGAAAAGTCCAGCCTGGCCAGCTTGGTTAGACCTCATCTCTACAACAAATCAAAAAATTAGCTGGGCGTGGTGGCACGCGCCTGTGGTTCCAGCTACTTGGAAGGCTGAGCCCAGCATGTCAAGGCTGCAGTGGCCGTGAGCGTACCACTGCCCTCCAGCCTGGGTGACAGAGTGAGACTCTTACTTAAACAAACAAGCAAACAAAAAAGTATGAAAAGCTCATGACATCACATCACAGCAGTCATTTTCCTTGGAAAGATAAACTGTTTCACATTTCACACATCACACACACACACACACACACACACACACACACACCCCAACTTACCAAATGCCCTTTTAGGTTCTATCAACTCCATGGTAAAGTGTTCCTCTTTTTTCAACTCCTTTAACTTCTTGGCAACATCATAGTGACGCCAGCCAACGATATTTTCTCCATTGATGGATTCAATATGGTCCCCTACACAGATTGTTTTAACTGAGTCAATGACACCGCCATCTTTAATTCTCTGAAAGAAAATGAATGATAGCAGTCTTTGAAAAACAGTGTAACATTATTTTTTATGTTATTGTTGTTTTGTGGGTTTTTTGAGTTGGAATAGCACTCTGTGGCCCAGGCTGGAATGCGGTGGCACACTCACGGCCACAACAGCTTCGACCTGCTGGGCTCAGGCGATCCTTCCGCCTTGGCCCCCTGAGTAGCTAGAACTAAATGCATGCACCATCACACCCAGCTAATTTTTTTTAACTTATTTATTGTAGAGACGAGGTCTCACCAAGTTACCCAGACTGGTCTCGAACCCCTGGGCTCAGGCAATCCTCTCGTCTCCATCTCCCCAAGTGCTGGGATGACAGGCATGAACCACCACACCCAGCCTTGTGTATGTATTTAAATGAGGAGACTGTAGGAACCAAGTGGAAGCTTAAAGTTGGTCTTCCTTAAATCTGCCTTACTTACGTCTACCACGCAGAGTCTCGGAATGAGATTCAGTATCCCCAAGATAGCACCAAGAATTTCTAAAAGAATTTTAGGGACAAGAGTTCCAGAAAATTGCATGAGTAACCACCCTGCAAAGGATGTACAAGTTCTTCCACAGAGCTGAGCAGTGGGCCAAGGTGAAGACTACGGTCTGCCTCAGTAGTCTCAAATCCTTCATGGAAATGGTAGGACAAAAATAGCAGAAGCTGCCGCTTTGTGGAGCTAAAGCAAGTGTGTCTCCACCCTTGCCAGGCAGATGCATAACACCTTCTGAATCAGCAGGGTGATTGATCACTGTGTCCAAGGGCCAAGAGAACACTGATCTGCCAGGTTCAGCCTATAATCCTGCGCCTTGGGAGGCTGAGGTGAGTGGATTGCCTGAGCCTGCGGTTTCAAGACCCGCTTGGGCAACTTGGCGAGACCTCATCTCCACAATAAATTTAAAAAATTAGCAGGGCGTGGTAGCGCGTGCCTGTAGTTCCAGCTACGTGGAAAGCTGAGGCGGAAGGATCACCGGAGCCCAGCAGGTCGAGGCTGCGGTGGCCGGGAGCGGCCACTGCACTCCAGTCTGGGCGGCGGAGTGAGACTCCAACTGAAAAAAACAAAAAACAAAACAAAAAAAAGAGAACACTGATCTCATGGACCACCAGACACCCCATAACGTCATCAGGGGGAAAAAAAAGCTGTAAAGGACTGACCTGGGAAGGGCTTTTAATTTGTAAATTATATTATTATATCCCAAAACCCACAATAAATTTCTTTTTTAAGAACATTGTTAGGCCCGGTGCAGTGGTTCAAGCCAGTAATCCTAGCACTTTGGGAGGCTGAGGCAAGAGGATTGCCTGAGCCCACAGGTTCGAGACCAGCCTGGGCAGCTTGGTGAGACCTCATCTCTACAATAAAAGTTACCCAGGCATGGTAGTGTGAACCTGTTGTTCCAACTACTTGGAAAGCCGAGGTGGAAGGATTGCCTGAACCTAGCAGGTCCAGGCTGCGTTGACTATGAGCATGACACTATACTCTGCAACAGAGAGAGACTCCAACTCAAAAAACAAAACAAAGAACATTGCTATATTCATTGTAATGACTGTTAACATGCTGTCTGCAAATGACACAATAATGTCAATTTAAATAATGTTCATCATTTATCATTACAAATAGACAATTGTAAAGCAAAGCAACCAGAAATTTCATAATCTACCTGACAATGTCCTTTTGGGTTTTGTTGTTGTCATTTTTGCATTGCAGTCTCACTCTGTCACCCAGGCTTGACCTATTGGGCTCAGGCAATCCTTCCACCTCAACCTTCCAAGGAGCTGGAATTACAGGCACACACTACCACACCGGCTAATTTTTTTTATTTATTGTAGAGACAAGGTCTCACCAAATTTCCCAGGCTGTTCTCCAACCCCTGAGATCAGGCTCAGAGTAACTGAGACTACAAGCGCACACAACCACATCCAGCTAATATTTTTATATTTTGTAGAGATGAGGCCTCACTGTGTTGCTCGGTCTGGTCTCCAGTTCATGGGCTCAGGCAATCTTCCCACCATGGTCTCTCAAAATGCTGGGATTACAGGTGTGAGCCACCACACCCAGCCTAATGTATTGCTTGATACACTCTGAAGCTATTTTTTCCTTTGATTAACTATACCACACAAATCTGTGTCCTACCATAAGACTTACTGTTATAATTTTATTAAAGGCACTGTATAAAAATTAAACAAACAACTTTAAAGACACACATGAATCTTACCAGTGAATCAGAGGTCAGAATAGCAGACCTTCGGGTCTAGGATTGTGTGGGTCTATGAGTAGCCATGGAGGTCACCAGACAGAGAAGAAAGGCAGGTGCCAGAAACCAGAGCTGGCAGCAGGACGAGAATCCAGGTGGCCAACAGAAAAGTCAAAGCATATGGAATATCAGAGGCAACAGATAAGGACCTGGGGTGGAGAGACAGGAAAGTCAATAGAAGAAACTTAGAGAAGAGGCCCAGAAGATGACCCAGGTCAGAAGCAAAGCTGGAGACAGTATCATACATATTATGGGTTACCTGAACCTCAACCTCCCAAGCTGGTAGAATAAGCAAGACAGCCGGGCTCGGTGGCTCAGCCTGTAATCCCGCGCCTTTGGGAGGCTGAGGTGAGTGGATTGCCTGAGCCCGCGGGTTCGAGACCCGCCTGGGCAGCAAAACCTCATCTCTACAATAAATCAAAAAATCAGCCGGGCGTGGTAGCGCATGCCTGTAATTCCGGCTACTTGGAAGGCCGAGGCGGAAGGATCGCCGGAGCCCAGCAGGTCGAGGCTGCGATGGCCGGGAGCGGCCACTGCACTCCAGTCTGGGTGACAGAGTGAGACTCCAACTCAAAAAAAAAAAAAAAAGAAAAGAAAAGAAAAGTATATGAAATTCAATGAACCATGTCTATAAGTAAGGTCTTACTGGGAAGCATTCGGACTCATTCACTAAGTACTGTCTGTGGCTGTTTTTCTTCTACCATGTGGAGGTGTGTAGTTGCAACAGAGACTGTTAGACCCACAAAGCACAAAATACTTACCATCTGACACTTCACAGAAAAGGTTTGCCAACTCCTGCCTTAACTGTACTAGAAGTTTATAGGTTTTGTTATAAGCACACTCTTCACTTACTGATTGAGCTGTTTATATACTTTTTGTCCTGAGAAATGATAAGACTTGGATACTAAAATCTTGAACATTTAAAGCCTCTTGTCTTTTACCTTGGAAAGTTTCATCTGAGAACCCATAGAATAACATTCATTTCTCTGTCATTGATCTCTCTCCCAATTATTTAATGATTCACTGTTGCTCTTATTACTAAAGCATTGACCATCGATTGTGAGGACTGTCAGACATTTTATATGCGTCCTTATATTTATACCCCAAATAACCCTAATAAAGTAGGTGCTAATATTCCCATTTGAAAGAAGACTCAGAAAGACTTAATGCCTCGCCCAAGGTCACACAACTGGTAAATAACTGCCTGCGCCAAACTGAAAACAGGCCTGTGGGGATTTTGTTTTGTTTTTTTGTTTTTGAGTTGGGTCTCACCCAGGCCGGAGTGCAGTGTGGCATGATCACAGCTCACAGTAACTTTGATCTCCTGGACTCAGGCAGTTATTCCACCTCAACATCCAGGGTAGCTGGGACTACAGGTGCACTCCAACACACCCGGCTGAGTTTTGATGTTTTTGTAGAGACGTGGTTTTGCTATGATGCCCAGGCTGATCTCAATCGCCTGGGCTCACGCAATCCTCCCACTTCAACCTCCCAAAGTGCGGAGATTACAGGCATGAGCCCCCACACCGCCGGGCCAGATCTGTGTGATTCTAAAGCCCACCTCCTGTGCTCCCTGACCAAGGAATCCTCACCCTCATCTGCATCCCTACTTAAACGTTCAACAACTGTTACCTCCAGTCACTGCTAAAAGCATAGTATTCCTTTTTTTCTGCTTATCATGGCAAAAGAAACACAGGAACAATAAATCAGAAATTAATAAACTGAATGGAATGATCTCTGAGGGTAGAGGGCACGGGATGGGAGATGAACTGGGGTGGAAGGGGAAGGAGGGGTGGCAAATCTCTGAATACATCTTTTCGCATGTTTTTGTTTTTCATTTTTCTTTTGAATTGGAGTCTCACTCTGTCACCCAGGCAGGAGTGCAGTGGCATGCTCACAGCCACGGCAGCCTCAACCTACTGGTATCAGGTGATCCTTCGGCCTCAGCCTTCCAAGTAGCTGGAACTATGGGCGTGGGCTACCACGCCCAGCTAATTTTTCGATTTATTGTAGAGAAGTTGCCCAGGCTAGTCTCAAACACCTGGACTCAGGCAATTCACTCACCTCGGCCTCCCAAAGTGCTGGATGACAGTCTTGAGCCACCATGCCTGGCTTTCATGTTTTTGATGTTTTGAATCATGTGAAGATTTTACATATTCAGAAAATAAAATTAGATCAACAAAGCTGACAGGAAAACACCAACAGAAGCAAATGGACTGGACAGGATTTTGGTTGAATAATGATCCCCCAGGGTGGCGGCAGCAGCGAACCATTCCAAGTGACTGCAGAACACAGTGCTTGGAGTCTATACATGAGGAAAGGACCCAAAGTAACCAGAATTATCTTTTGGAGGGTGGGCCCTTGTAGTCCAGGCTTCCCCCACTGGGTAAAGTGTTCTAGGAACCCATCAGCATCCGTGTACCAGCTAGTGTTGTTGCATTCGGCTTCAGTGAATTTTTTTTGGAGATTCTTTTTTTCTTTTTTGTTTTTTTTTGAGTTGGAGTCTCACTCTGTCGCCCAGACTGGAGTGCAGTGGTCGCTCCCAGCCAATGCAGCCTCAACCTGCTGGGCTCCAGCGATCCTCTGCCTCAACCTTCCAAGGAGCTGGAACTACAGGTGCGCACTACCATGCCCGGCTAATTTTTTTTTGATTTATTGTAGAGATGAGGTCTCACCGAGTTGCCCAGGCGGGTCTCGAACCCGCGGGCTCAGGCCATCCACTCACCTCAGCCTCCCAAAGCGAGGGATTACAGGCTGAGCCACCAAGCCCGGCTTGGAGATTCTTTCAGTGCATTTACCCATTTCATGATGGGTGATTTACAAGGACACCTGCTCACACCACACTGAGTGTTCAGCAGTTTTTTTGCCAAAAACGGCATGACCCCCCATGCCTACCTTCCCTATTCACCTGATCTCAACTCAAGAGACTTTCTGTTTCCCAGGATGAAAAAAGTCCTCAAAGGGAATGTTTTGCAGCTAAGAAGAGGTGGAACCAAAAACTGGCAGAAGCACTAAAAAGCATCAAAACTGATGAGTTCAAAAACTGTCTGAGTCGCGGAAAAAGCATCTTGATAGTTGTATTGCATCCAGCAGATAGTACTTTGAAGGTGATTGAAGTTTAAACATGTAAGAATAGCTGGGTGCAGTGGCTCATGCATATAATCCCAGCACTTTGGGAGGCTGAGATAAGTGGATTGCCTAAACTCATTGGTTCGAGACCAGCCCTGGCAACTTGGTGGGACCTCATCTCTACAATAAATCAAAAAAATTGGCTGGGTGTGGTGACACATGCCTGTAATTCCATTTACTTGGAAGGCTGAGGTGGAAGGATCGTCTGAACCCAGTAGGTCGAGGCTGCAGTGGCTGAGTGTGCGACTGCACTCTAGCCTGGGCGACAGAATGAGACTCTGACTCAAAAAAAATTAAAAATTAAAGCTGGGCTCGGTGGCTCAGCCCTGTAAACCCGTGCCTTTGGGAGGCTGAGGTGAGTGGATTGCCTGAGCCCGCGGGTTCGAGACCCGCCTGGGCAACTTGGCAAGATCTCATCTCTACAATAAATCAAAAAATTAGCCGGGTGTGGTAGCGCACGACTGTAGTTCCAGCTACCTGGAAGGCTGAGGCGGAAGGATCGCCAGAGCCCAGCAGGTCGAGGCTGCGGTGGCCGGGGACAGCCACTGCACTCCAGTCTGGGCAACGGAGTGAGACTCCAACTCAAAAACAAACAAACAAACAAACAAACAAACAAAAAGAAATATATAAGGAATGATGGAATTGGGGAAAAAATCACTTTCCAACCACTGTAGGAAAAATTAATTCAGGCAAGACTCATCAACAGATGTTAAACCTGTAATGTGTGAGTAAGAAAATGGAATATTTTCATAATATCAACGTATCTCTCCACAATTACTTATTAAATTACAAAGGAAAATATAGTAGCTTTGCAGTGAGAAGGGCTGGTGGACACTACATAAGATAGGTAATAAGAGTTAGCATCAGCCAGGTGCCGTTGCTCACACCTGTAATCCTAGTACTTTGGGAGGTGGAGGCAAGAGAATTACCTGAGTCTAGGGGCTCAAGACCAGCCTGGTCAACTTGGCGAGACCGCATCTCTACAATAAATCAAAAAATTAGCTGGGTGTGGTGGCGTACAACTGTGGTCCCAGTTACTTGGAAGGCTGAGGCAGAAGGATCACCTGCAGGTCAGCAGGTCGAGACTGTGGTGGCCGTGAGCGTCTGCACTCCAGCCACAGTGACAGAGTGAGACTCCAACTCAAAACAAACAAAAAAAAGTTAACATCAAATAGTAAGACAAACCAAACCAGCACCACCCACTTCCTGCTGCAGCAACATGTATGTAATTTTCTTGCCAAAAATGCACAACTTATTTTTCAGTCTGAGGAAATATCAGAAAAATCCAAATTAAGGGTCAGCTATAAAAGACTGAGGAACTATTCTAGATTAAAGACAACTAAAAAAGCTGGGCATGGTGGCTCATGCCTGTAATCCCAGAACTTTGGGAGGTGGAGGCCAGAGGATTGCCTGAACCCAGGAGTTTCAGAACAGCCTGGGCAACATGGCAAGACCTTGTCTCTACAATAAATTTTTTTTTTTTGAGTTGGAGTCTCACTCTGTTGCCCAGACTGGAGTGCAGTGGCCACTCCTGGCTACCGCAGCCTCAACCTGCTGGGCTCTGGTGATCCTTCCGCCTCAGCCTTCCGAGTAGCCAGAATTACAGGCATGCGCTACCACGCCCGGCTGATTTTTTTATTTATTGTAGAGATGAGGTCTCGCTGCCCAGGCAGGTCTCGAACCCGCGGGCTCAGACAATCCACTCACCTCAGCCTCTCAAAGGCACGGGATTACAGGCTGAGCCACTGAGCCTGGCTCTACAAGAAATTTTTTAAATCCCCTGGGTGCAGTGGCTCACACCTGTAATTCAAGCACTTTGGGAGGCAGAGGTGAGAGAATTGCCTGAGCCCAGGAGTCAAGACCAGTTCAGGAAATATGGCAAGATCTTGTCTCTAAAATAAATTTTTACAAATTAGCCGAGTGTGGTGGTGTGTGCCTATGGTTCCAGCTACTGGGAAGGCTGAGGCAGAAGGATTGCCTGAGCCCAGCAAGTCAAGTCTGCGGCAGCCATGATAGTGCCACTACGCTGCAGCCTGGGTGACAGAGTGAGACTCTGACTCAAAGAAAAAAAGACATGACAATAAATAAAATGTATGCTCCTAGATTGAGCCCATACAGGGAAAATAATGAACACTACTAGGACAACTGATAAACCTGCAATATGGACAATAGATTAGTTTTTTTGTTGTTTATTTTTTTTATTTTTAGAGACGAGGTCTTTCTGTGTTGCCCAGCTGGTCTCAAACTCCTAGGCTTAGGCAATCCTGCCTCAGCCTCCCAAAGTGCTGGGATTACAAGCGTGAGCCACTGTACCTGGCCTGTTGTTGGTTTTTTTAATTGATTAATTTAAAAGTATTATATCAAGCCGGGCTCGGTGGCTCAACCTGTAATCCCAGCACTTTGGGAGGCTGAGGTGAGTGGATTGCCTGAGCCCGCGGGTTCGAGATCCACCTGGGCAACTTGGTGAGACCTCATCTCTACAATAAATCAAAAAATCAGCCGGGCGTGGTAGCACGCACCTGTAGTTCCAGATACTCAGAAGGCTGAGGCGGAAGGATCGCCGGAGCTCAGCAGGTCGAGGCTGCGGTGACTGGGAGCGGCCACTGCACTCCAGTCTGGGTGACAGAGTGAGACTCCAACTCAAACAAACAAACAAAAATAAAAGTATTATATCAATATTAGATTCTCTGAATTTCTTTTTTTTTTTATTGTAGAGATGAGGTCTCACCAAGCTGCCCAGGCTGGTCTCAAACCCGTGGGCTCAGGCAATCTGCTCACCTCGATCTCCCAAATGGCTGAGATTACAGACTGAGTCACCGAGCCCGGCCATATTCTCTGAATTTCATAAATGTACTGCAGTTATATATGAGTCCATCCTTGCTCTAAGTAATTATACTCTGAAGTATTAGCATTAAGAGTGTGGGTGGGTGTTTGAGAGAGAATAAAAAAGCAAATGTGGTAAAAGGTAAAAATTGGAGATTTAGTAAATTATGTGCAGGAGTTATTTGTATTATTATTGAAATCGTTCCATAACTTTGAAGTTATCTCTATCCCCAATTATCTTTTTTTTTTTTAATCACAGTCTCACTCTATTGCTCAGGCTGAAATGCAACAGCACAATCATAGCTCACTGCAGTCTTCTTGACCTGTTGAGTTCAGATGATCCTCCTGCCTCAGTCTCCCAGGTAGCTGGGACTATGGGCGGGCACCACCATGCCCAGCTAATTTTATAATTTTTTGTAGAGATGAAATCTTGCTTTGTTGCCCATGCTGGTCTCGAACTCCTGGACTGAAGTAGTCCTCCTGCCTTGGTCTCCCAAAGTGCTGGGATTACAAACATGAGCAACTGTACCTGGCTTTCATCACCAATTTTTTTTTCTTTCTTTTTGAGTAAGAGTCTCAGTCTGTCACCCAGGCCGGAGTGCTCACAGCCACTGCAGCCTTGACCGGCTGGGCTCAGCTGATCTTCCCCAGCCTTCCAAGTAGCTCAAATGATAGGCACACACCACCACATCCAGCTCATTTTTTTTACTTATTGCAGAGACCAGGCCTCGCCAAGTTACCCAGGCTAGTCTCGAACCTCTGAGCTCAGGCAATCCTCTCGCCTCCACCTCCCAAAGTGCAGGATGACAGGCGTGACCCACTGTGCCCGGCTTTTTAAAAAATTTCACCAACCATGTACACAGTCTGACACATCTGCCTCTTGTAAGCTGAACTCTATGTCGTTAGCAGGTGAGATCACGCTCCACTTTCTCTTTGCTGCCACATGGTAGGTCTCCTCCAGGCTAGTGACTCATCCTCTGAGGCAGGTACATGTTTGACAAAGCATTCAAGAAATAGAAGCACTACTCTGAAGGTCAGAGGCTGAGTGCTAAAAAACCCACGCACGTTTGCGAGACTCCCCAGCCCGTCCCCCTGCATGGGCCCCCTGTCCTGAGCTTTCCTTGGATAATCCCACATGACTCTCCCAAGTCACAGATTTTCCATTTGGTCACCACTCAACCTTCAGCACAGTCCTATCTTTTACAGAGCTAAAAATAGCCATTCTACCAAGTGGGAAGTTAAGGACCCATTTACAGTTCAGAAGATAATTTCCCCAGGACGGCTTCTTTAATCATGACACTGCATCAGCACTGATCTGGACAGAATAAAGGCACAAATTACACTCTGTGGCATGAAGCCTATCATGAATGTGTGACCCGGTGAGCAGGCGTGCCAGCTGTGAGGTCAGATCTCTTGGATTCAAATCCTCAATGTGTCCAGTTGCGTAACTTTGGGCAAGCCGCTTAACCTTCCTGACCCGGTTGCTGCATCTGTAGTGCAGGTGCTAGTAGCGAACGTCACAGGCATTCTGTTGAGCAAAAGAAGCCAGGGTGGCACCTGCAGTGTCCATCTGAAGTTCAAGAGCAAGAAAAGGGTAACAGAAATCAGAAGAATGGCTATTTTGCCACAGAAAAGTACAGACTGGGAAGGAAGGGCACATAGGAGCCTTCCGGGAGGCAAAAATGCCACTTCCAGCCGGGCACGGTGGCTCATGCCTGTCATCCCAGCACTTTGAGAGGCGGACGTGAGAGGCTTGCCCGAGTTCAGGGGTTCGAGACCAGCCTGAGCAACCTGGTGAGACCTCATCTCTACAATAAATCATACCAAAAAAATTAGCCGGCCATGATGGCACATGCTTGTAGTTCCAGCTCCTTGGAAGGCTGAAGCGGAAGGATCGCCTGAGCCCAGCAGGTCGAGGCAGCAGTGGCCGTGAGCAGCGTGCCACTGCACTCCAGCCTGGGTGACAGAGTAAGACTCTGACTCAAAAAAAGAAAGAAAAGAAAAAGAAAGAAAGAAAGGAGAGACTCTGACTCAAAAAAAAAAAGAAAGAAAGAAATGAGAGACTGACTCAAAAAAAAAAGAAGGAAAGAAATGAGAGACTGACAAAAAAAAAAGAAAGAAAGAAATGAGAGACTGACTCAAAAAAACAGAAAGAAAGAAATGCCACTTCCTCTGATCTGGGTGGTGGTGACATAGTGAGTATGTCAACATTCATCAAGCTACACACTAAAAATGTGCTACACCTCAACAAAAAAGTGAATAAAAAACATACCAACAAAATAACAAAATAGAATGGTGAGGATTACATGAGAACATGTATACAAAGTCCTTAGTTCATAGGAAGCATCAATATCAGTTGGCTGTTATTATTATAACTACATGCTACAATAGAACTGCCTTTCTTTTTTTTTTTTGAGTTGGAGTCTCACTCTGCCACTCAGATGGGAGTGCAGCGGTCGCTCTCGGCCACCGCAGCCTCAACCCGCTGGGCTCGGGCAATCCTTCCGCCTCAGCCTTCCAAGTAGCTGGGAACTACAGGCGCGCACTACACACGCCCAGTTCATTTTGATTTATTGTAGAGATCAGGTCTCGCCAAGTTGCCCAGGCGGGTCTCAAACCCACGGGGTCAGGCAATCCACTCACCTCAGCCTCCCAAAGTGCTGGGATTACAGGCTGAGCCACCGAGCCTAGTCTTTTTAAATTTTTTTTTTATTTTTATTTTTAATGAGTTGGAGTCTCACTCTGTGCCCAGGCTAGAGTGCAATGGCAAGCTCACAACCACCACAGTCTTGACCTGCTGGGCTCAGGGGATCCTTCCGCCTCAGCCTTTCAAGTAGCTGGAAACACAGGCATGTGTCACCACACCCAGCTAATTTTTCAATTTATTCTAGAGACAAGGTCTCTCCATGTTGCTTAGGCAGGTCTCAAACCCCTGAGCTCAGATAATCCTCTCGCCTCCGCCTACCAGAGTGCTGGGATTACAGGCGTGAGCCACTGTGCCCGGCTATATGAGAGCATTTTGAAAGAAACAAATAGGGTTGTCAAAGTGCGTGCAGTTGGAAATAACACGAATTCAATGGAAATCAGTCTGAAAGTCATCAGACGTGAGAGCTACAGACCTAGAAAAGCTTTCACGTGAACAACAAGTAAGCACCCGGGCCAGACTGTCCTTGCAGTTAGAGACCTAAATTCTGGAGGAAGTCTAAGGGAAGAAAATCGAGAAAGTGGTAAACAACAACAACAAAATGATGCCTTTGATCGTGTTTCTAAGTGAAAGTGAAACATCACCCACCTATTCATTCCCACGGAGCCAGCTCTCACTCTAAACACCATTTCTAACTTTCTTTGACTGGGTGGATTTTTTTATTGTCGCCCCCAATTAGGTCACACAGCTATTTTTTACAGCTTACCTTTATAAAGGCGTAGCCAACACCATTGTCTGTAATAGCAAGGCCAAGTGAGTCTTCGGATTTACACACCCTCACTTCTTTTTTTGTTCCTTTCACGTGGGCAAATATGAAATCATCCAGGCCTATCTGCCCTCCCAAGAGTTTTTCCATGTCAACCTTTGGTGTGTTTAAAGTACAATATAAGATCTGTAAAGAAAAAGAAATGTTTTAGATCCGTTTCCATCAGGAATACATTCTGGTCACTAATTTATCCATACATGTTTATTGAGTGAAAGAGTCCTCGAGACATGACAAAAGGTTATATCTTTTTTTTTTGAGTTGGAGTCTTGCTCTGTCACCCAAACTGGAGTGCAGTGGCCGCTCCCGGCCACCGCAGCCTCGACCTGCTGGGCTCCGGCGATCCTTCCGCCTCAGCCTTCCCAGTAGCTAGAATTACAGGTATGCGCTACCACGCCCGGCTGATTTTTTGATTTATTGTAGAGATGAGGTCTCGCTGCCCAGGCAGGTCTTGAACCCACGGGCTCAGGCAATCCACTCACCTCAGCCTTCCAAAGTGCTGGGATGACAGGCTGAGCCACCGAGCCCGGTTAAAAGGTTACATCTTACAATATGTTTTTAATGTGGACTTGATAGAACCTAGGGCACATTTTCAGACGGTAGCATGAGGTGGCATGTACTAAGCATGTCCCAGGATGGGCTCTGTGCTAAGCAACTTACAGCCATTTCCTCAAGTAACCCTGACAGTAACTTTATAAAGCACATCGTTATCTCCATGTTGCAAATGAGGAAATTGAGGCTTATCAAGAACAAGTAACTCATGTTGCAAATGAGGAAATTGAGGCTTATCAAGAACAAGTAACTCATCTAAGGTCACACAGCCAGAACTTGCACTCACATCTCACCGACTTCCGAATAGCTTAAGCCATGTGACCTGACACTTATGGTGCTGAAATTCCTGGTCATACTCAACACAGGTAACAAAGCCAGATTAGAGTAGAACAGTACATTAGTAGAGTTTGCCATAAGGGAGACAGCAGGTAGGACAGCCCTAAGGTATCTGCATGCACTGAGGTAGTTCCCTGAGGTGTTTTCCCAGCCGAGTTGACCTTCTTTTGGGTTAGGGTGAGAGTAAAGATTCCCATCACGCACTGGGGATTCCGCCATGCAAATTAGGGAGTTCTGATTGGCTGACGTTCGACTTTGATCATTGACCAGTTCAAGGGGAACACAAGTGGCTTTTCTATGACGTGGCTTCCACAGTATTTCTAAAGCTCGGCAGGATACAGACACTGCACGGTGTATACACTACAATGAAAATATAAGCGAGCCTATATTTGAAAACTGGTAAATGTATATTTTTAAATATGGAAATTTTTATTTATCTTGCTTTATTGCATTGCTTGAAAAAAAGCAATTTAGTGAGGTGTTAAAATAAATACGAGACTTCATCGCTACAATAAATCAAAAAATCAGGCGGGCGTGGTAGCGCATGCCTGTAATTCCGGCTACTCGGAAGGCTGAGGCGGAAGGATCGCCGGAGCCCAGCAGGTCGAGGCTGCGGTGGCCGGGAACGGCCACTGCACTCCAGTCTGGGCGACAGAGTGAGACTCCAGCTCAAAAAATAAAATAAATAAATAAATAAATAAATACGATTTAGAGCTTAAATGGGCCTTAAGGACTAATTAATTCAATCCCTTAATTTTTTTTTTTTTTAAGGGAACTGTAAGTCTGGAGAGGTTAAAACAATTTGCCCAAATTCACATGATGGTAGAAAGAAAACAAAAAAGAAATGGAACAACGGAAAGTTGTATGGAGAGTTTAAAGAGATTTTTACACCTACCAAGTGTTTCTGTGACCTTATTTTCCTTCCAAAAAATATGACTCATTGTACTACAATTTGCAGCGCTACTCTCAAATTCATCAACCATAATCTGGGTAATTTGTGGGGCTCAAATTATGAGACGGAAGGTTGAAAACATGTCACTGGCTGAGCACAGTGGCTCACACCTGTAATCTCAGCATTTGAGGTGGAGGCGAGAGGACTGCCTGAGCCCAGGGGCTCAGACCAGCCTGGACAACATGGCGAGACCTCATCTCTACAATAAATCAAAAAATTAGCCAGGTGGGGTGGCGCATGCCTGGGGTTCCAGCTACTTTGAAGGCTGAGGCAGAAGGATCACCTGATCCCAGTAGGTCAAGGCTGCAGTGGCTGTGAGTATGTCACAGCCCTCTAGCCTAGGTGACAGTGACACACCTACACATACACACACACAAAAAACATGTCACTGGTTTAAAAAAATAAGCTCAACAAACACGTATCAAGGGCCTTCTAGGCACCAAAGCAAAGAAGTGCATTTTAATATGACTGTTTTATGACAAACTGGATACATAAAATTCCTCTTCACGTTTTTAAATTATCAGGTAATGCTCACCACGGATTCTGCCAGCCCTCCTTCCACCCCAGGCCCTCCTCCAAGCCTCACTCTCAACCTGCTCCCCGGATCCCTGAGTCTCACACCATCCCGAATGCCCACCGAAACCTGGAGTCTTCACATCCATCACCCCGGGGTGCAATCACCACGGACGGAATGGCCTTTCAGGCGCCATGCCAACATGTGTCCGGAGCAGAAAGCTTCAGAAAGCTCCCAGCTGGGCATGGTGGCTCACGCCTGTAATCCCAGCACTTTGGGAGGCTGAGGCGAGAGGATTGCCTGAGGTCAGGGATTTGAGACCAGCCTGGGCAATTTGGCAAGACCTCGTCTCTACAATAAATCACAAAAACTAGCTGGGTGTGGTGGCACGCACCTGTAGTTCCAGCTGCTTGGAAGGCTGAGGTGGAAGGATCACCTGAACCCAGCAGGTCGAGGCTATAGTGGCCGTGAGTGTGCCACTGCACTCCAGCCTGGGTGACAGAGTGAGACTCTGACTCAAAAAGAAAGCAAGCAAGCAAGCTCCCCCTGCTATACAGTTAAAGGTTCAGAGTCGGCGGCCAGAGGTGCGTGAAAGGAGCCGGTGACCAGGACAAGAGAAAGGCCACCTACTGTCCCTCCCTGGCCTCTCTTCATCACCCTCATTGGTGAGCCTTAAATTTAACCCTTTGTGTTCCTGGCAAGGAGGTGGGGCATCAGCGAAGCCAAGAATGGCGCCTATTTCTGATTCTAATTATGAAATAAAAGGCATAATTAGTTCGCTGGCAAAAACCATAATGAAGCCGAGCTCGGTGGCTCAGCCTGTAATCCCACGCCTTGGGAGGCTGAGGTGAGTGGATTGCCTGAGCCTACGGGTTTGAGACCCGCCTGGGCAACTGGGTGAGACCTCATCTCTACATTAAATCAAAAAACTAGCCGGGCGTGGTAGCACATGCCTGTAATTCCAGCTATTTGGAAGGCTGAGGCAGAAGGATCGCCGGAACCCAGCAGGTCGAGGCTGCGGTGGCCAGGACCGGCCAATGCACTCCAGTCTGGGCGACAGAGTGAGACTCCAACTCAAAAAAAAACAAAAAACCATAATGAATGGGTAGTGGGGAGAGGACCGTGTACAGAAAACGGCTTTACTGACTTCCTTTCTCAAAATGATAGAAAGTGGGTAAAAGAAATAACAGTTTGCTCCTTGTTTTTTTGCTTTTTCCCTGTGAATCTGTCAATGGTATTCATACTGGATCACCAACAGCAAGAATTTTTTAACTTATTACTGGTTTTTTTTCACTAATATTTTATAGAGACAAGGTCTTACTGTGTTTGTTGCCCAGGGTGGTCTCGAACTGGCCTGAAGTGATTCTCTCGGCTTGACCTCCCAAAGTGCTGGGATTACGGCGTGAGCCACTGTGCCCAGCCCCGACGCCATTAATATTAAAGCAACTTATCAATTAGGTAGGAAATAAAACACTAAAACATAATGATGGTATAACAGGATAGAAGGGGAAAACACCCAAAAAGGAAATCTCATACAAACCAAACTTCTAATTACTAAGCCCCAGCTTCCTTTCTTTCAGTTTTTCACAGGCTTCGCTACAGGGCAAGTACTAGATTTTCTTGTAGGTAGGACTCTTTTCCATAGAGTCATCTCCCCTGCAGGATAATATTCCATTCCAGACAGCCCAGAGGCGGCAGGTAAGGCTTT